>NC_133617.1:670360570-670638070 GCF_048593235.1 Sminthopsis crassicaudata
AGATTCTCAGAAATAAGGAGATGGGGATTTTATAAAGCGTGTGGAAATCTGTCTGGCTGCTTAGACAACTATTTGTCTACCTGCTAAGAACAATATCAGAAGTCTGTCATCTTCCTGGGGCATGTGTCCAAAACATAGCACAACCTGTTAAGTCTCATCAAAACATATAATTGCTGCCCATTTTTGGTGATTCATGTGGGCATGAATGATACTGCCAAAGGAACCTATAAAGTATTGCCAAAGATTTTGAATTCTTGAACAAGAAACTAAATATCAGAGGGGCACACATGTTTTCTTCGCTGTTGCCTTAGGAAGACATGGAATATGAAAAAGAAAAACTGTTTGGGGGAAGAAATAGCTGGCTAAGAAGGTGATATCTGATAATGTAATTTATTCTTTAAACCACAGCTTTAAACATAAGGATGACAGACTCCTTACCAGGGATGAAGTGTACCTAACAATGAAAAGAATGCATTTGCCAGTATCTTGGAAATTTGATCAAAAGTACCTTTAAACTAAAAATCATGAGGTGATAAGTGTTTGGACTAGAATGCGTCAGTAGTAGAAGTAGAAAGGTGCCTCTCTGAATCCACCAAGCTAGCCATCATAGGAAGCAACTATAATGGAGGAAGAAGAGCTGGATTGAGGCACCTGGAGGTTCCCACAGGCAACATTTAAGAAAGTAGCCAGGCATAAAACCCAGGGCCTCAAATTTCTGTACATGAACGCCAAAAATAGAGGCAACAGGCAAGAGGAACTCGAAATGCAGGAAGTCAATTTGATTTTATAGATATCTATAAGATGTGGTGACTGTTAGGAATGTTAGGACTGGAACGGACAGTCTTGGTGGGAAGCAGGAGGGGAGAAGGTATTTTTATATAGAGAAAGTATACTCATGTGAATGGTGGATGTGGGGAAAAGTTAAGGATAGTGGAAAGCAGTAGAAGATGGGTGAAGTGATTGCGTCATCAGAATGTACCACAGACCATTTGGATGGAAAGAAGAAATAGATGAGGAGTCTGAGAAACAAATTATGAGCCTGGCACAGAAACAGCCTTAGGAGACTTCAGTTATCCAGACATCTGCTTGATCTTTTTCTCTTCCAAAAGCAAATACTTTCCTTAGGGATTAATTTTATCTTTCAAAATGTGCAGAAAGTGTACTGGACCTAATTCCTGATTCTCACTTTCTCACTAACAGGAAGAAACTGGGATGAAAATGATGGGAAACTTTGTGGGTTTTGGGAAATGGAGGTAGTAGCTTCTCTTTCCTAGAGTTTGTGATAATGAAGGAGGAGAAAGTTGGGCATAGTCTGATATGAACTGTGGGTTTGGGGAAAACAAGTTTTTAGAGGGTTTATAGGAAAGATCAGCAGGACCTGAGACTAAAATTCTATGGGGAAAATCAGGCCTGAAAGGATGAGAAACTCAAAGAATAAATTTTTTTTTTTTTTTTAAGACAGAGAATTCTGAAGAGGAATTTATCTCTTAAGAAAGGGTTAAATGAGGAAATCCATGTAACTATACAAGGAATTCATCTAGATGATTTAGAAAAAAATCAAAGCAAAACAAAAAGGACACATACAGAAAATGGAAACAAAGACAGATAATAGGATGAATGGAACAGTTTTGTAGAGGCCTATAAAATAGCCTTCAGTGCCAGTGAGCTGAAGCTGGGGAGGAAAACAGCCCAACAAAACTCTACTAAGCAATATTCCAAGATTCCTGCTCAGGTAGTTGGGATAGTGATAAATGAAAACAGAAAAGATTTCAAAAAGTATTCTTATCATGCCAAGGAGAAGTTATCTTTGTATCAGAAATGACAAAGTAGCCAAAAAAGTAAACATTAGACCATCTAGCTGCCCTTAATGAATTAAGTCACCTATCCAAATGAATGACATCCTCAAGTACAGAAAGAAGTAGCAGAGGTGATTTTCAAGCCATTATCATTAATCTATGAAGAATCACAAAAAAACAAGAAAGGTTCTGCAGAGCTAAAGAATAAATATTGCCTCACTTTTCAAAAGGGAGAGAATAGGATTGGAAAAAAATACAGCCCAGTGCATTTTTATTCCTGGGAAAATTCAAGAATGTTTTAATGAATGTATTATTAAAAGGATCATTAATGGCACAAAATAAGTGTTATATGCATGTGATAATGATGAATATGATGATGGAAATAATAAAACTATAGCAAAGGAAGCAGGGTTTACAGAATTAGAATGGCATCAGGAAGCGTTTGTTATGCCAAGCTAAATTTTTTTTTTTAATGGCTTGATTATTAAACTAAAAAAATCAGGGGATTGCTATCAAAAGAGTTTACTTATGTTTTAATAAAGCATTGTTAATGTATCTCCCAGTATTTTTGTGGAGAATATGGAAATGTGTGGACTAAAAAGCAATACAATCATATAGATTTAGAACTTTTCAAATTACTAAGAATCACTGTGAGCATAGCCTTGAGCTAGAAACATTGTTATCAAAGGATTGGATAAAAGCCTGACACAAGTTTCAAGATAATAGAAAGATTGGGGGGGGGGGGGCGGGGAGGAAGACACACAGAGAGAGGAGAGGGAGACAGGCAGACATGGACAAACAGAAAATGAGAGAGAGAGAGAGAGAGAGAGAGAGAGAGAGAGAGAGAGAGAGAGAGAGAGAGAGAGAGAGAGAGAGAGAGAGAGAGAGAGAGAGAGAGAGAGAGATTGAGAGAGAGAGAGAGAGAGAGATTGAGAGTGTGTGAGAGTGAGTGTGAGAATGAGTGTGAGTGTAAGAAGAGGGAATAAGCATTAACATACTGGATGGGGGAGTCAGAATCCAAAAAAGATCTTGATAGGTTAGAGTGGAAAAGAGGAAGGTATATTAGTTTTCGTTTTCTTTTTCTTTTTTCTTTTTCTTTTTCTTTTTTTTTTAAAGCTGAGATCAGCTAGGAGAGGCTGGGAATCAGAAAGGAATAAATCAATCTGAAAGGACCAGTCTTAAAGGGACCACAACCCACATCATTGTTATCTCATTTGATCCTCTCACAACAGCTCTGGGGGGATAGATGCTATTATAATCTGCATTTTACAGATGAAGAAACCTGGGGCAGATAGCAGAAACATGCCTTGCCCTGGGACACAGTTAAGTATCAGAGACTAGGTTTGAACTCAGATATTCTTGATGCCAGGCAGGGAGAATCTGTTAGTAGACTACAAGTTTAAAGACTCTCCACCCTTGGGCCCTCTTGCTTGGGAGAGAGAAGTACAGAGCCAACTCCAGGTGAGAGCTTTCAGGCAGCAGAGGAGGCCCCTAAGCAGAATCTCCCCACAGCACACAGAAGCCAATTCCAGGGCAGCAGAAGTGGGGAGCACAGCTCCTCAAGATTAACAGCAATCTTGTGCCTGCAGCCAAATAAGAGGTCACTGAAGCTAGACAGTGACAACATGAAAGCTGAGGTTACCATGGAGAGAGAGCTGTAGCTCTGTCCTTACTACACATGTGACTTTGAGCGAGTCATGCCCCTTGCTGTGACTTAAGTTTCTTCATCTCTAAGATGAGTAGTTGAACCAGATCACCTCTCAGGACTCATCCAGTGCTAGATCTGAGATCCTGTGACTGGGTGACAGGTTGGAGTCCCTTGCAACTCCAAATCTCTTGGCCTTCTAGTTATATCAGCAGTGTGGTAAGATAGCCAGAAAACCAGGTGTCATCTTGGGCTTCATTAAGGGAGTCATAGCTTTCAGGATGAAGAGAGTACTCATCCATTTCTTCTCTACCCTGATCTGACAGACCTCATATGAAGTCTTCTGTTCAGTTCTGAGTTCCCTCATGTTAGAGTTGTACAAAAGTGGAATCAGTAAATGAGGCTTTCTTCCTCCTTAGAAGTATTTAGTGGAGGCTAGATGACCACTTGGGTATGTCACAGATTTGTTTGGGTATAGATTGGATAAGATGACTATAGAGATAGTTTAAGCACTAACATTCTGTGATTCATATGAAAGTAGTGATTATATTTTATTTTCTCCCAACAAGTGAAAAACAATATTTCCATATTAATCATGTTGTGAAAGAAAACAGACCAACCTCCTCCTTCCCCAAACTTCAAGAAAAATAAAAGTTTTTAAAAATATGCTTTAGTCTATATTCAGACACCATTGTCTGGGGATCAGTAGCATGTATCATCATAAGTCCTTCAGAGTTGTCTTGAATTGTATTTCTGAGAATAGCTAAGTCCTTTACAAGCTGATCATCTTAATATATTGCTATTACTTGGTACACATTTCACTTTGCATCAAGTCCTGTAAGTCTTTCCAGGTTTTTGAGATTATCCTGCTTATCATTTCTTTGCTTAATAGTATTTTACTTTTCCAAATACGTGTAAAGATAGTTTTCAACATTCATTTCTGTAAGATTTTGGCACTTCAAATTTTTTTCACCCTTCTTCCCTTATTTCCTTGTTTCCCAAGACAGCAAGAAATCTGATATAGATTATACATGTACAATCTTTTAAAATATATTTCCTTATTTGTCATTTTATGCAAGAAAAATCAGATCAAAAGTGAAAAATCCTTGAAAAAGAAAAAGCAAACAAACAAAAAAGGTGAAAATGGGATGCTTTGATCGACATTCAATCTCCATAGTTCTCTTTCTGGATGCTGATGGCATTTTCCAAACCTAGTCTATTGGAATTGTCTTGGATCACTAGATTGTTGAGAAGCGTTAAGTCTACTATAGCTGATCATCACATAATCTTGCTGTTACTGTGTTTAATGTTCTCCCAGTTCTGCTTGCTTCACTTAGTATTAGTTTATATCTTTCCAGGCTTTTCTGAAATCAGCCTACCTCTCTTTTCTTATATACCACAACTTACTTCTGCCACTTCCCAATTGAGGGGCATCCACTCAATTTCCAATCCCTTTTCACTACAAATTGCTTCTCATCATTTCTTGTAGCACAGTAGTATTCCATCATAATCACATAGCACAGTTTGTTCAACCATTTCCCAATCGATGGATATCCTCAGTAGGACAATCATAAAGTCTGAGTCTGTGACTGTAGGAAGTTGTGTCTTCCATGTCCCCTCCTTAGCTTAATTGGCAGTACCTAGTTGATGTACCATCTGTGATGGAGTCTCTTATTCAGTCACTGGGATCAGACGAATGCACTGACTTTTAGGGATTCCTCCAACCAGAGCACAATCCAGAGCTCCTATGTTCCTGTTTCAAAGAAACAATGCTCCAGACAGTCTGCTATGGAATACTAAGTGTTCTCTTTCCTTCATATTTGCCCCTTGAGGCAGACAGAAGCACACAATTATTCTCTTTGAACCAATGGGAGTCAGGGGATTCCAAATGGAAGGGCACAATTGAAGGAACAGCTTTAGCTTCCTGGAGGTAATTGAGGCTGGTATCTGCTTGTCTATCGGAGACTGGCACAAACTGTGGTAGGGGACCCGAGTCATGTCTTGGTTTCCTTCTCACTCCCTACTTCTCTCTGGGCAACAAGACATCAAAAGAAGCGAGGTAGTCTCTCTAGAATGGCCTGTCATCTGAAAATTGTCTGTTCATATCCTTTGACCATTTATCAATTGGAGAATGGCTTGATTTCTTATAAATTAAAGTCAATTCTCTGTATATTTTGGAGATGAGGCCTTTATCAGAACCTTTAACTGTAAAAATTTTTTCCCAATTTGTTACTTCCCTTCTAATCTTGTTTGCATTAGTTTTGTTTGTGCAGAAACTTTTTAATTTGGTGTAATCAAAATGTTCTATTTTGTGATCAATAATGGTCTCTAGTTCTCCCTTGGACACAAACTCCTTCCTCCTCCACAAGTCTGAGAGGTAAAACCATCCCATGTTCCTCCAATTTATTTATGATTTCGTTCTTTATGCCTAAATCTTGGACCCATTTTGATCTAATCTTAGTATGTGGTGTTAAATGTGGGTCCATGCCTAGTTTCTGCCATACTAATTTCCAGTTTTCCCAGCAGTTTTTGTCAAATAATGAATTCTTATCCCAAAATTTGGGATCTTTGGGTTTGTCAAAGATTAGATTGCTATTTTTATTCACTATCTTGTCCTGTGAACCTAACCTATGCCACTGATCAACTAGTCTATTTCTTAGCCAATACCAAATGGTTTTGGTGACTGTTGCTTTATAATATAGCTTTAAATCAGGTACACTTAGACCACCTTCCTCTGACTTTTTTTTCATTAGTTCCCTTGCAATTCTCGACCTTTTATTCTTCCATATGAATTTTGTTGTTATTTTTTCTAGGTCATTAAAATAGTTTCTTGGGAGTCTGATTGGTATAGCACTAAATAAATAGATTAGTTTGGGGAGTATTGTCATCTTTATTATATTCGCTCGGCCTATCCAAGAACATTGAATGTCTTTCCAATTATTTAAATCTGACTTTATTTTTGTGGCAAGTGTTTTGTAATTTTGCTCATATAATTCCTGACTCTCCTTTGGTAGATATATTCCCAAATATTTGATACTATCGACTGTTATTTTGAATGGAATTTCTCTTTGTATCTCTTGCTGTTGGATTGTGTTGGTAATGTATAAAAATCCTGAGGATTTATGTGGATTTATTTTGTATCCTGCGACTTTGCTAAAATTCTGAATTATTTCTAATAGCTTTTTAGCAGAGTCTTTGGGGTTCTCTAAGTATACCATCATGTCATCTGCGAAAAGTGACAATTTGATTTCTTCATTTCCTACTCTAATTCCTTGGATCTCTTTCTCGGCTCTTATTGCCAAGGCTAGAGTTTCTAGTACTATATTGAATAGTAATGGTGATAGTGGGCAACCTTGTTTCACTCCTGATCTTACAGGGAAAGGTTCTAGTTTATCACCATTACATATGATGTTTACTGAAGGTTTTAAATATATGCTCCTTATTATTTTAAGGAATAGTCCATTTATTCCTATACTCTCAAGCGTTTTTAGTAGGAATGGATGTTGGATTTTATCAAATGCCTTTTCTGCATCTATTGAGATGATCATATGGTTTTTATTAATTTGATTATTAATATGGTCAATTATACTAATAGTTTTCCTAATATTAAACCATCCCTGCATTCCTGGTATAAATCCCACTTGGTCTAGAATGGCCTGTCCAGTGCCCCCTACTCACAGGTCAGATTGATATCAGCCTTCAAGCTGGCTCGGCGGCAGTGGCTCATTGAACAGCTGTCTGATTTCCCTGAATCTTCAAGAGGCTCCAGCATGGCTGCTCCGAGATTTTAGAGAGTCAGCCAAGGTGGGCACAGAGCAAATAGATTTCTAGTCCCAGAGAGAGGAGGGCCCAACTTAGGACTCAGACATTGACTTTGTGATCCTCAGCAAGTTTCTTAACTTCAGTTTCCTGAATTGTAAAATGGGAATAATAACAGCACCTGCCTTTTGGATGAGAGGACATTTGTCAAGTACTCAGCACAGGTCCTGATGTAGTAAGGCCTATGTAAATGCTTATTGTCTTCCCTTTCCTATAGGCTCAGGAAGGCTTGGGGACTTGCTCAGATTAGATAGCAAGGTCGAGACCCACACTCAGTTGCCAGGAAGTTTTTTCCCCTTGGTAGTTTTTATTACCCTACAGGGAGCAATTGGTAGTAGATGATGCCTGGGATCAGTGTGGCCTCTTGTTCTGCTGGCACACTGTCCCACAGCTAGATGCATTTGCTTAATCATCTTTGGTGAGACTTGCCTCTACCCAAGGGCAGCCCCTCCCTGTCTTTTCTTAGGTGATCCATGATCGCTGCTCCTCTGGTGGAGCCTTTCTGCCTGCTGCAGACCCATTCAAGCTGGTGATAGGAGCTGTTTGGAGTTTAGAAACCCAAATGGGGTTTGAAATTCAAGTAGGTCTCCCTGTAAGCTCAGAGAGAAGGGGGCCAGATTGTTGGATCAGGGTGACATTTGTCTCCTGCCTAGGATCAGCACAGAGGACCTGGTGACTTGGAAAGGTCCTTCTTTGCAGCTCTGAAATGTAGAGATCTGACCTTAGGGGATGGTGGCCAGGGGATCGCATTTCCCCATAAAATGGAGAACATAATAGTCTACTTTATGGAGATGTGAGGAAAAAAGTTTGTAAACCTTAAAGCACTACAGAAATGGGAGCTAATACAGTTGTTTCAGAAGCCTGATGTACACGGTTTCTGACTCAGAGGAGCTATGGAGATATGGGGCTTAGATAGTTGTTTCCCAAGGCCTGGGCTGGCTTTGGTGTTTGAAGCCCGTTTTGGTCAGTGTGGGGTTGGGAGGATCAAGTGTGGGAAGAGAGGGAAAGGGAACTGAGTGATAACCACTGGTAGGAAGGAAAGGCCAGGCTGTATAATAGAAACCCCGAATTCTGGTCTTAGCTTTGTCATTTCTAGTTTTATCACCTTAAGCTTCCCTTTCCTCTCACTTTGGGGGAAGATGTAAGCAGCTCTTGTAGTCCCACAGTGCTTTGTAAAACTTAATGTACCAGAGAAATGGGAGCCATCATTACAATTCATCTGGCTGTCCTTCCACCCATCCCCCTCCTCCCAGAAGCCTGAAGTTTCACCCTGGTGCCCCAGAACCCTTCCCTCTCTGTGCTCAGAACCTACCCATTGTTCACTTTTTCATCTCTCAATGTTTGTTTGCAACTCTCCGTGGGTGACACGTCAGTCTGATTTGGGTAATGGCCTGGGCCCTCTGAACCAGAAAGGGCCCCTTGTTTGTATGTAGCACATGAGATGTTGGATGCAGATTGGTGTGTGTTAGAACTGAGAAATAGTATTGGGGGGAGGGGGCTCCTGGCCACCCACCCTGAGCCTGCCCATGACCCATGTAGGAGAACAGCAAATTCTGGGCTAAACCCTGCAGGGACCTGGAAAAGAGCTAGGGTGGGAGTCCAGAAGCCTAGAGTTTCAAATCCTATTCCAGACATTTGCTAGTTTTTTGACCCTCGGAAGGTCGCTTAATCTGAAGCCTTAGTTTTCTCATCTGTAACAGGAAGATAATAGCACCTGCCTTATGGGGCTTTTGTGGGGATTAGAGATAAATTTTGGGAATGGCTTTGCAAATCTTTAAGTACTATAGAAGTCTTTTATTTAATTACTTATTGTTAGGCAGGAGTCCCCATCTTGGAGTCCATAGACTTGGATTAATTCTAGATTTCTCATGTAACAAGCTGTGTGCCATTGACCATTGGGATATTTTACTCTTTTGGAACTTGGTTTCTCCCTGTGGAAGATGAAGGGCTTAGACTAGATGATACCTGAGACCCATCCCAGCCCTGAATTCTAAGATCCCTGTGATTGCCGTGGCTTTGACGTCCTTTTCCTCCAGAAGAGAGGGGTCAGCTGAGCTGTTGCCCCAAGGTCACAGCCCGGATCCACCAGTTGGGGCTGAGCAGGGTAGCAGCCTGAGTGGGCCTTGGGCTTATGCTTAGTTGTTCCAGCTGGGCCTGTGTTCTGTGTTGTTGATGACCCAGGGACTCCCCAAGCTGGGCACTCCCCCCCATGTGTGAGTGAGTGTGTGGGTGTGGATATATGTATGTGTGCACACGCAGGGAGGAGGGAGTGTTAGAGGGTTTCCCCTCGGCTTAGGGCACAACATTTGGAATCCGAGTTGCTGTGTGACCATGAGGGACCTTCCTGCCTATTGGTGGCATGGGCGTCCTTCCCTTCCTGCTGAGAAAGCCTAGATGGTTTTGTTGTAGAGAGAGCTTTCTTGCATTTGTGCATTCCTTCATGTATTCACTCAACAAACGTTTGTTGATACCTGCTTTATTCTAGGTCCCATGATGAGATCCTTGGGAATAGCTAGCTAAGCCCTGACCAAGACATTTGGAAGATTTGTGTGAGCTTCAGCGGGTCAGAATGCAGAGGCGTTAGGGTGGTAAGGGGAGGGGGAGACTTTGTGTTGGAAGCACTGACAAACACGAAGCAGAGATAGAGATAGATGCCCTTGAAAGGCAGCAGGAGCTGGAAGCAGAGGTAGCTCCCAGTATCAAGCAGTTTCTTCTGACTGAAACTGGATGTCTTATCTCCGGGGGGGGGGGGGGGGGGGGGGGGGGGCAGGGGCGGGAGAAGACAGTAGCTGCTGTGCCAGCCCCAGTGGCTGATTCGGGCCAGTTGGACCTCTTTGAGGAAGAGCCCTTTCTTTCCCTTGGTTCCCAGAAATTTTCAGAAAGGATTTTAAGGGGGAAGAGCATGATAAAAAATAGAGCCAAGGACTTTGGTTTCAAGAGGCTGAGAATCTTCTCCCAAGTGTCCCTAATCTGTCCCTAGCTGCCAGGCCATCTCGGCTGAGTGCTGCCCCTTCGTCCATCTCAGTCATTTCTGAGCCTGGCCTTGCCCTGCAGCTGATGGTCCTCAGGAGAGGGTCTCTTCATGGCTGCCAGCCTTTCTTGGTTTCTATGCTCCAGCTCCTTGAGGCATTTGCCCTTCTTTTCCAGGGTCCAGTTTGCAGTCTGTTTGTACTCTTTGAGAATCTAATACCCAAAAAAATAATTAAATTGCCCATGATCAGTTGCTGTTCTCAGGTACTAGTTACTCACCAAATAGCTCCTGACCTTCAGGGAACTGTCCATCAAAGCCCAGTAGTGATGTAGTAACATCCAGATTTCATGCTCTATAAGAGAGTTAACCCTATCACAGTCCTCCTCAGCACTACTCTGTAGCCTCTTCACTCCATGTTGGCACTTGGTCTGTTGCCTGGGGCACGCAGATCTTGGATCTGGGCAGCCGCAGGGTTGTCTGTCAGTGCTGCAGAGAGCCTGCTGCATCCCTAAGGGACCCTCATTAAATTTTCAGAGTTCTGCTTGTCAGCGAACAGACCAGGGCGGAGACCAGGAAGGCCACTGTATTCTGCTACAGAGACTTAGGGAGCCTTGAAGGCTCAAAAGCTGGCACTGACCCTGTGCCCTTTAGCAGTGTGCTTTGTGTTACCATCCCAGGGGCTCAGTGTGATTTGACTTGCTTTCCCCAAAAGAGGGGGACACTAACTAGCCTTGAGTTCCTTTTGGGCCTGAGCCCAGCCCAAGGTAGGGTAAAACTGCTATTATAGTGTTTTCTAACTCACCCATTCAGAACCATTAATTCAAGGAACTCATAGTACTCTGTATACATATATATATATATGTAGTCTGCTCCCATTCAATGGGAGGCTTTAATAGAATAGAATAGAATTCATAAGCTAGGCTGTAATAGAATTGAAGAGCTGAGGCACGGAGAGCTTGTATGGCTTATCACAGATCCCTAAGTTTGCTAGATACAGAATATTGAGCTAGAACCTGGCTCTCCTGGCTCTCAGTCCAGTATACTCCCACCAGGATGCTTGGTTGTGACCAGATTTTCTTGGGTGGTTTTTAAATTATTAATAATGCTTGGTATTTGTGTAACACCTGACATTTAAAAGCTGCAAGTGGGAGGCAATATGTTCCCCTGGCAAGAGCAGGGCCTGGAAAACTCACTTCCTCTCCTGAATCCTGCAGGCAGGAGGGAGTCCAGGCTCCTTTTCCCAAGAGAAGGGAAGGGTTGGGTGAGTGGAGACTCTTTTGGTGCCTGGAATTTACCAGATATCAGCAGCAGAGCCCATTCTTTTCCATGTCCTAATAGCCTTCAATCATTCAGTCACGTCTGACCCTTTATAGCCCATTTGGGGTTTTCTCAGCACAGTTACTGGAGTGGTTTGCCATTTGCTTCCCCATTACTGAAGGCCTACCTCCCCTTAAACTAAGAATAGGAGGTATGAGCACGTGGAAGTCTGAGGGTCTTCTGTCTCTTGCCTCTTTAAATCCAACTTTGCATATTCCTGTGACCCTCCCAGTCCTCAGCTGTCTGTAGTCTATATCAGTGGAAGGTATTTTGGAATAATGGAAAACTTGAATTTGGAGCCAGAAGACTTGGGTTCAAATTCTGACAAGGTGGTGCAGTGGATAGAGTGTGGAGCTTGGAGTCAGGTAGGCCTAAGTTTAAAATCTAGCCTCAGATACTTATTAGCTGGGTGACGCTGAGCAAGTCACTTAACCCTGTTTGCCTCAGTTTCCTTTTCTGTAATAAGAGCTGGAGAAGGAAATAGCAAATCCCTCCAGTATCCTTGCCAAGAAAACCCCACATGAGATCATGATAAGTTGGACACAATTGAAAAAAATGAGTGAAACCCATTATGATGTTGGGTAAGTCATTTAGCCTTCTGTAGCAGGTCCCTTTCTGCTTTAAATACTGTGTTTCTGTGAATTGACAGAGAGAATCTGAAAACTCCATCTTTCCTTTTGGAATACATTTCTGTGTTTTTGTGTTTTAGTCCAGTTTTCCCTTCCTCATCTTACCTAATTTAAGCTGTGGATATAATAGGTCAGTTCTTCCTTAGTCTAGAGACATCTGACAGAGAGAAGGTAGGTGGGCATAGGAGAAGTCAAACTAAGGGTTTTTCCTTTTTAAAATGTTTCCCATTTTTGTTCTTAAAATTTCCTTTAGTGCTGAACAATCTTCTACCAGGCTTCTCTTATTAGGACCTGGCCTTTGGTGATGAGCGCCATGTTTTCTGGCTGAACCCCAAGAGTCAGATTTAATCCCTTAGAGAATCTGGAATAATCCCTGGATTTAGTACCTCCCTTATCATCTCCCAAGGTTTCCACTGTCTCATAAAGGAATAATCTCCCCCCTTCATAGATGGGAAAACTGATGTCCAAAGGAGGTAAAGAATTTATCTTCATTCCTATGACAGAGCTTAAAGCTCTGCCTACTCTCTTTCTTCATCTATCATGAGGAGGGAGAGTGGTCATGTAGTGGGCTGGGTAGTCTCTGTGCCCCTGTCTGGCACCTTCCCTCTGAGCCAGATCTGCCACTTAGGAGCACACCCTGAGGGTCTCAAGCTTTCTGGGGTTCTGGCCCTCCCACCCCCCCCAGTCTGGGGAGAGACAGAGAAGAGCTGCTGACCCTGAGGCAGCTGTAGCTGCGAGCTTTTGGGCGTCAGAGACCAGCTCACATGGAGGGGCTTTAACAAAGCCAGGGGAGGAAGGGAGAATTCCGAGGCAGAATTCCCTAGAAGGATTTCTTCACCAAGTGTATCTGGAACCAATTCCAGGGACTTTCTGAACTTCTCTGAGTAGGCGCCAGCCCATGTAAGACAGTGACGTCCATCTCCTTTACTTGGATGAGAATCCACTAGAGATGGTCTGAGGGTGGGGGGCCAGTTCTGTGGGAGGTGTGTTCTTGAGGAGAAAGACCAGAGACCTGGGTTCTAGGCCTAGCCCTGTTCTGACTGTCTGAGAGACTGAGCAAGTCTCTTCCTTTCCTGGCTCTAATTTTCTATGTCTCCAAGATCCTCTGCTCAGGTGAAATACACCTTTGCAGCTCTAAATCCTGTGGCCCTTGGCCTAATAACAATCTGGAATATGCTCATGGATGCATACACATACACATGTAAATTTAATGCATATATATATATATATATATCTGCACGTATCATCATTAGCCTAGTTCTGTCCTATTAAACTCACTAAAACCTAGTTTCCTGCTGACCAGGTGGACAGGCCCAGATCTGGAGAAGGGAGGAGGAAGACACATTCAAAGTTGGGCTTGTGACAGGCTGTAGTAGACCCAGGAACAGGGGCAGGCTGTCCCTTGGGCCACACTAACCAGAGATGGTGGGAACAGAAGGCTGTGCTTGGGAAACTCATCCATCTTGGGCATCTGTGTCTTGTTTTCCTTTCCTGACTTTCTCACTCAGATTTTCTTGAATAACTTTATCATGCTAAAGAGCAGCAAGGTGACATGGTAGATAGAATGTGAGTGGCCCTGGGTAAGTCATCTCACCCTGTCTGCCTCAGTTTCCTCATCTGTAAAATGAGCTGGCAAAGAAAACAGCAAACCTTACCAGTCTGGGGACTTTCTTTGCCAAGAAAATACCAAAAGGGTCCCAAAAAGTCAGGCATGATTGAAAATGACTGAAGAACAACAGATGGTGCTAAAATCATCTGACCCTAGGACTTAGAGCTGGAAGAGACTTTAGAGATCGTGTAGTCCGACCACTCATTGTGTCGATGGCGGGAAGCCCAGAAAGGGAAAGGGTTTGCTCACAGTCATATAGATAAGGAAATAGGAGAACTGGTCCTGGAAGCCAGATTTTCAGGCTCCAAAGCCAGTTGTGCTCAGAGGCCCAGATCCGGGACTGAAGCAGGAAAGGGAGATAGAAAGAGGAAAACTTAAAGTAGCTCCAACCAGGAGCATGTGTCATAAGATTATTGTGTTCAGAACCAGAACACTCTCCTCCTCCACCACACTGTGCCCCCTGTTTTATAACCACTGAAACCAGCTCAGAAAGGGAATGTGAGTGTCCCAAATCCCGCAGGTGAGAAGTAGTATCAACCACAGACCACAGACCACAAGGTTAAGCTCAGCCTAAACCCCTAAAAGGCAGGTTTAAATCTTAAGAAAATCTGTAGCTATTTCATGAATTTCCCTGATCCCTTCTCACCTCCCAGGACTCCTGATGAACTTCTTTTACTTCATTCTGAGGATCAGGGAATAATCTCCCCATATTAAAAATAGGAAAATTAAGGTCCAGAGAGAGTATGTTCCTTACCTGGGTCATTCAGGGAGTTTGGCCAGGATAATAAAAGTGGCAGATTCTAGGCCCAGGTGGAGGAGGAGAAGGGCAGCTGCCTCTGCCTCTGCCCTGGACCTGGAACTTTCCCTAGCTTATGACAGGGATTTGACCAGTTGCTAGCATACGTGAACTTTTCAGGGGCTGTGACTGAATCCAGAGCAGGGAGGAAGGAAATGGCTCTTCTAGAAGATAGACTATCACTCTGTCTCTAATATGTGGGCTCACGTATAAATTGCTATTCTACAAGAATGTTTCAGATGAGTCTGAACACTCAAAAGTGGCAGGCCAGGGGCCTTTGGCTGGTGTTCTAGGGGTGGCACACCAACCTGGGGATTCTCAGATGGTGGTCAGAAGAGGACCCTAACCTTGTTCCCCCCCCAAAAAAAAGGTAATGGGAGGAAAGATGTTCTGACTAAAAGTTTGGAAAAATAGGCCTTTTTAAATTCAAGTTGACTTTGTGGCGAAAGAAGAGGCTGCATGGATGACTGTCCTTGGGGCCTTTATTAAGTAATTGCAGAACTACCGAGAACTGTTGCTCAGAGACTTGGTACGGGGTGAGAATGGTAGTATTAGCTCAGGGATTCTCAGCTGGTTGCCAGGACCTTCAACAGAAGTTTGGACAAACTTTTCTTCTCCCGGGGAATGCTGTTTTCTGAGGACTGTACCCAGTTCTGAGGAGGGAAAGGGCTCAGCGCCCCCTATCAATATGAACCTTCCTCCCCTCCAGCTCCTGGATGAGTCCTCAGGGGAGGAGGGGAAGTGTAGGGCAAAATTAGCTTAGAGGACAGTCCCAAGAAATCCAGCTGTGCTCATTCTAGAGACCCATTCTTTCTGGGTAGATAAACCCCTGGTCAGTGAGGGCCAAGAAATGTCCACATTGCTTCCCTTCATTCAGCTGATTCTATTGCTTCTCAGAGTTCCTTCCTGCCGTGTGCCCCATGTCTCTTAGGTAATACCTAGCTAGCCTAGGTATTAATGCTGCAAAAGGCAGACAGACTGTTTTTAAGAGGAAAAGCATTCCCTCCTTCAGGGAGGTGACGGTGCTGAAGCTTCCTGGGGTCTACCTCTGGGAGAGCTTTTCTCTGCCTGGGCCTCAGGCCGAGTCTCTACAGACAGCTCTAGCTTGGGCAGCCGGGCTGGCCGGATTTCTTTTTAGCCGGGAAGGTCTGTTTGTTTGTTTTATAGATTCCCGGGGATGGACTGACCTAAGGAGCCTGAAAGTTCTTAAATTCAGCTCTAACTCCCTAAGAGGTCTGGATGGAAAGAGTTTGGGGGTAAAGGGCTGTTTGTTCTATGTGTTGGATAAAAGACTCTTAGAAACCCATCCTAAGTGGTCCGGCTGGGGCTAAGTTATTTATAAAACTGCTCCCAGCAGAATTCCAGCCAAGAGAAGCTTGGCTCCATCCAACAGCCCAAACAGCCCCTGGGACAGTTCCTCCCTGTCCCATCCAGGCTGTCTAGCCATCATTCAGGGAGACAGCAAGCAGTTTTTTAATCTTCTGGAAAGATACCTTCTGCACTTCAAGGGGCGAGCCTGCTTTGACCGAGAGTACCCTGGTTCTTCCCTGTTCTTCCTCCCGATGAGAAAATAAGTCCGTTGTCAGCTGCTACTAATGGCCTCGTTTCTGGCAAGTTTGAGTTGTGTTTAATGGATAGGAGGGGATGGGAGGGGATGCAGGCAAGGCTAACAGATGGAGCACAGAGATATTGATCTCAGGAGGAAAAACCAGCATTGTCAATATAGGTGGGACTCCTCTACCCCAAGAGGCCTTCCCTGACACCTAGGCCTGTCCCCACCACTATGACATGATGGGTGTGTCAGAGAACATGGAGCTGATGGATTCTGAGTCCGACTTGACCTGCAGGATCTTGGGGTTCCTGAGGTCAAAGTCCTCACTGACAGCCAGTTTGACCCTGCCATTCTGGCCCTCCTTGACTGGCTCCAGGAAGACCACATGTTTGTGGGTGCTGGTTTTGCGACCGGGGCCCTCAGCAGGTGGGGTGGAGCTGAGGATGGAGGACTGGGCACTACACTCCTGGGGCGGGACGAGAGCTGTGGGGCGACAGCAGCGGCGGCAACAGGAGCAAGGGGTGAGGAAGAGATAGAACAGGACCAGGATCAGGCTGACCACACAGCCCAGCAGCGTCGTCAGGCCTGTGTTGAAGGACTCGGACTCGTGTGGCGGGTAGCGGACGGTGACATTGTACTCGTGGGTCTGGTTGTGGTGGAGGTGACTCCCGGCCGCCAGGCACACGAAGACCCCACTGTGGCTGGGCTGGGCCGCCCTGATGGACAGGCTGCCATTACTCATCACCTGGATGCTGTTGTCTTGGTTGCCCGGGAACACCAGGAGTTCGTTGCTGGGGGAGACCCAGGCGTATCGGGCAGCCGGGGCACTGGCCTGGCAGTGGATGAGCAGGGGCTGGCCCACTTGCACCTCCAGGTGGGCATCAGACTGCTCCAGGGTAGGGGCTGGCGAGGAGCAATTCTCAAAGACCTTGCTGTGAGTGAAAAAGCGCACCCGGGAGGAGGGCACGTTGAAGGCGATGCAGACGTGTTCCTCAAGGTAGTCGCACACAGAGCTGAAGCCACGCTGCCTCCAGCGGAGCAGCATGTGGTAGAGGCTGCAGCTGCAGCGGATGGGGTTGTTGTGCAGATAAAGGCCGTTCTTGATGAAGGCGGGAAGGGTGACCACCTCGCTCACCGGGATGCTGGCCAGCCAGTTGGTAGAGAGGTCCAGCACCCGGAGCTGCCTTGGGCTGAGCCCATGCAGGTCATGGAAGGAGAAGGCCGTCAGGCGATTGCAGCTCAAGTAGAGCCGGCTGAGTCTCCCCAGCCCCCGGAAGGCCCCGTGGTCCACAAAGCTGATGTGGTTGTTGTAGAGCAGCAGCTCCTCCAGTCCCGTGAGCCCCTCAAAGTCATGGTGGCCCACGGCACGGAGGCCATTGGAGGACAGGTCCAGTCGTCGGAGCCCACTGGCGTTGTGGAAGGCGCCCCGAGTCAGACTCCTCAACTGGTTGTGGGCCAGGCGAAGGATGTGCAGGCGGGGCAAGGCAACCAGCCAGCCAGGGTGGAGGTGGGGAAGGACATTATAGCTCAGGTCCAGCACTGTGGTCATGACGGGCAGAGGGGCGGGCACAGCGTGGAGGTTTTGGTTGGCACAGCTCAGCAGATCCGAGGCACAGACGCACACCTTTGGGCAATGCTGGAGGACGTGGGATGCATTGTCCGGGGAGCCGTGGGTGTCCGCCTCAAGCAGGGGTGGCTTCTCCAGCCACGACCACAGCAAGCAGACCAGGACCAGAGATGCCATGGTGGGGTGGGGATGGGTGGCAGCCAAGCTCCTGGACCACGGATCCCACCCCCACCCCAGGAGTCGCCCGAAAGGGCTCCTGGCAGCCCTCTACGCTAAAAGTTGGAAACGAAGTCTCAGGCCCCAGTAGGAAGGGGCTGGCGAGCTAGCTGCGCCCGGCAGACCCAGAAAAGCCAGGAAGAGGTGGACTGCTTGGGGCCGCCCCAGACTTCAGAGGGCCACCAGCGGCTCTCTCAGCCGAGCGCGCCAAGCGCTGGACAGTGCCATCCCATCCCCGGCCAGGTGCGACTGAGCTCAGCCTTCCCACATGGGGCTGGCCCCCACCCCGTCCCCCAGCATCGTGCCGGCCGGCCCCTTGGCCTCACCTCCTGGCCGGCTGCCCCCTCTCCAGCGGGCCAGGCCCAGCCGGGGGGCGCGGGGTCGGATCCTCGTTCCCCTCCCGAACTTAGCGCTCAGCGTCCGGCTTCTGCTCCGCGCCTTCTTGTCTGTGTGTCTCCTGCTGGCTCTGGTGGTATTTACCCTGGTGGCCCAGCCGAGAGCTGGGGAGGGGGAGGGAGGTGGAGCCAACAGGCCTCCGATTGGTCCCGGGGAGGGGAGGGGAGGGGAAGGAGGAGGAGGATGCCCAGAAAATTAATGAATGGCTTGCAATTTCCGGCTGGCCGCCAGAGGACAGCATGGCTCTGGGACGGAGGCCGCCGGCCTGGGGACGGGCTCTTTGGGGCTGACTGCTTTTGGTGGAAGAGAGGGGATCCCAGGGGAGAGGCGGAGGGGAGCCGAGGCCCGTGTCCAGGGGGCTCAGCGACGGAGGGTGCCTGGAGAGCAATCAGCATGGCGGCAATTGTAAGCGTTTCCAGAATAATTAATTAGGATTCAGAAATTGCTTTATGGACGTGATTTCATTCCCTCTGTTGCAAAACAGGCCCTGCCGGTGGGAGTTTGTGGGAGTACTCTTGTTTGTATTTTAGGGAAACGAGGGGAGGGGAGCGAAGGTTAAGAGCAATGACTTGCTGGAGCGGGATGGCCGGGGAATAGTGGATGGGGCTGTCCCAGAAGGAGCAGCCTAGTTCAGAAGCGTCCCTGTTCCCAGAGAGTCCTTCAGGCTTGCCTGGGAGAGTTACTCTCATCCTAGTGAACCCTTCACCCTTGCCTTCCCTGGAGTTGGGGTTTGTGATGCCCCAATTCCCTTTTATTTTTTCCCTGCTTCAGTGGGCGTTGGCCTTCCCCAAGAAAAGAATAGGGGAGGGTGGGAAGCTAGGGTGCTACCGCCATTTCCCAGGGATCTTCTGGCCAGGGCTGCCTCTGTCAGAATTATCTTTATCCTGAGACCTTTGGATAGTTTGGGTAATGCCTCTATTTCCATTGTTCACTCCCAGCTGATGGGAGTTGAAGATATTCCAGAAGACACAGCTTATAGCTGGTGACTTTGTTGTATCGATTTGCCTTCTGCTCCTCCCCTGGCCCTGCTGCCAAGGGCAGCGACCCAGGTCCCCTTGAGCTTCCAGACTTATAGAATCCCATCAACCCCAAAGTCTCTCTCCCTTCCCCCACCCTCCCCATCCAGCTTTGTCCAAATCCTGGAGAAAATGCTTGCCCAGATTGAAAGGGTCAAAAAATCTATTTAGGTGCAGATCCTTCTTAGGTATCCCAGTGGGAGAGAATGAAGGACTTATGGAGATTCGATTGGAAAAGAGACCTTTGGAGTTAGGACCCCAGGGTCCAACTTCCTGATGCGATGGGAACAGCTATTATCAATCTTCATAGATTATCAGAATTGGAAAGATCCTCTCAGGTGATATAATTATCTCTGACTAGGAATCCCCTAATGTTCCTAACAAATAACTAATCCCATTTCTGTTTAAAGATTTCCTTTAAAGAAACTTGTTACTTCTCAAGCAAGCCAGCCTACTTCATCTTGGGAGATCTGGCTTTACGTCAAGATGATATCTACTTCTCTGTGATCCATTGCTCCTGGATCTGCTCAGCAGAGCCAGGGCAGGCCTTCAAGCCTTCCCTATGATGGCCTTCCTAGTACTTGAAGACACTTGGCTATAAAACCTTTCTTTCCTCACCCCCAAGTCTAATTCTTTCAAATACACGGCTCCTTCACTATCCTGGTCATGTTCTTCTTGTGAATGTCCTTCCTATAATGTAGCTTCCAGAACTGAAAACAATATTCCCCATTGTCCAGAGCACTGTGTACAGCGCTCTCTGTTATCTTTTGAAAGATGCCCATTTCTCCCTATCACTACCTCTGGCCCCCTCAGAAGTTCTCAGTAAACACTGATTGTTTGCTCTATGGTGCTGAGTGCTAGATAGAAAAAGATGCCAAAGGCAGCCCCCCCCCCCCCCTGCCCTGGCCTCAAGCTACTTCCTCAAAAGTCTCTGAAGTTCTGGGCAGCCAAGGCCTCAATTTTCCTTGTCTGGCTGAGCTGCCCTATTTTGGAGTGGAAGAGTGTTCTTTCCTTAACTAGTCAAGGTTTTCCCAGGGAAAGGACTGAGCAAGGAAGAGCGTTATGTGACATCTAGATTGTGTGTCAGGAAAGCACAGCATGACTTCAGTGGGAAGGAGAGTGACAGGGACCCCAGAAGGCTGGAAGGTGCTGAGGGGGAGGCTGAAGTTGGCATGGGTGGTAGCAACTGAGCTTGGGGCTGCCCTAGGGACTTTGCCTGAATGGGACTTTGCGATCAGACTTCGGTCCTCCAGGCAGATTCCCAGAAACTTTGAGGCAGGAACCAGCCCCAGGCTTCTGAATTCCTGGACAGATAGATCAGACTAGCAGCCTCTTGAACAGCCAGTGTAGTGAAAAAAGTATCTTGGATTGGGAGCTACAGGGTTGGGGTCCAGCGGCTAATACTTAGCGTGACCTTGGGCAAGCCCCTTTCTTTCTCTGCATCTGGCTAGCCTTCTAACAAACACAAGATCTCCAAAGCCTCTTCCGGCTTGAAATCCTATGCTCAGATTGGAAAAAGCAACCTCAGCTGCTTGAGGAGTGCTGGGAGCTGTCTGCTGCTTGGTGCTGAACCTGCTCCAAGAGATTTGCCAGCAGCTCAGGCCCCACCAGGTTTTACCTCTGGTCTCGGGGCAGATCCTCAGCTCTGTCCCAAGGAGCACTCATCCCCCGAGGGTCCTGGCTCCCCCTCCGGAGCCTTATGGGAGGGAGTGTCTGCCATTAATTCTTCCCTGGGGCCAGCCAGCCCTTCATCTTAACTCAGGGAAAGGAAGGTGATCTTGGGGAAGGCCGGAGCCATAGGTTGGGGTGTCTGCATCACGAATGGACTCTGACCACATCTCTGTTCCCCAAAGGGCCAAGCGAGCCACCGAAGTGCTCTTAGCGGACCCATGCTTCCAGCTCCGCTCCATCCAGTACCTCCTGGGCCAGCCAGAACCCACGGCCTCTGGGGCCACCCCTCCCCCTCCAGAGAGGAAGCACTTCTCCCTGCAGAGTTGTGAGTATGGGACTCAGGACACATTTCCCCTTGCAAGCCTGTTTGGCTTGGAATCCAGATCCAATATGAAGACTGTGTGGGCAAATCAGCTCACATTTCAGAACCTCTATGTCTTTTAACTGTCAACAAGAAATAAGAACCCTTCTTTCACCCACCTCAAAGAAGATAATGGGTAAGGGACACATAGATGAGGGCCTTCCTATTTCAGGACTTCAGAGGATGTTGTCTCCTGCCCTCCCCAGGCCATTTTTCAGCTAGCTATCTAATCACTGTGCTGTGGAGGAAATAGATGTGGGGTTCCACTCCGCCACCATCCTGTTCGCAGGCACTGGCCAGAGCTGAAGAGCTAAGCTCCAGTGCTCTGGAGGGTGACTGGAGCAATAGCAACAGGCCAAAAGCAGGGCCCCAGAAGAGCCTTCCTCTTTTTTTCTGAGCTAGGAAAGGACCCCCCCACACCCCAAAGTTAAGATGCCTCTGAGGGTAGAATAGGATACAGACAAGATTTTTACCTTGATTCTCCCCAGACACTGATTACATCAGCCAGGAGGAATTAGCTAAAGTGGATCAGATGCTGGGCCACCTGAGTGAGGAGTCCAAGCAGGCGGCTGCCTCCACTTTGGTGAGTGTCTCTCTGGGACCCTGAGCCATTTTGGTGCATGTGTGTGTATGCCTGAGTTTCTGGGCAGCTGATGCATTTGCCAATAGATATAGATGCATTGAGCCTTAGTTCAGCTTGGGAGGTCCCTACAAAACTGGGATCATTTCCCTCAAGGGAAGTAAACCTAGTAGGGTCCCCGCCTCCTCTTCCTCTCCCCCCAGCCCACCAGTGAGGAGGATCTGTGCCCCATCTGCTACGCCCACCCCATCTCTGCTGTGTTCCGGCCCTGTGGCCATAAGTCCTGCAAGTGAGTACCTGGCCTGGGGGAGGGGCTGGGCTTGGGGGGGAGGAGGGGAACCAGAAGACTGAAACCTGTCTTCCCTCACCGTTCCCAGAGCCTGCATCAACCAGCACCTGATGAACAACAAAGACTGTTTCTTCTGCAAAGCTACAATCACTGGGGTGGATGACTATGAGAAGCCAGCTTCCTCATCCTAGACCCCTCTCAGGGTGGGGGCCCCTAACCCGCTCGTTGGGCCCCAGGGTAAGGCTAGGGAGAGGACAGGCACAGTCCTCCCTGTTTATAAGCCTCCCTTGATGGGCAGCTCCTTCACCAGCCGGGGCGTGTCCTGAGGAAACCAGAGGGAGAGGGATGGGAGGCTGCTGAGTGCCAGTGGTTTTTCCCTGCTCTTCCCAGCACATAGAGGACAGGACTTCCCTTCCCTGGCACTGGCTTTACAAAAAGGGGGGTGGGGAGTAGACACTTACCGGTGTGAGTATTAAATTATTATTCCGTACAGTCCAGCCCTGCCTTTTTTCTAGTGGGATAAGGGCCTGGGACCATTGGTCAGATAAAGGGAGGTACGAGGTGAACTCAGAGGCCCCAAGTGCCAAGAAAAAAGCAGGAGGAGGCCGGCTGCAGAGAGACAGACCCCTGCTCCACACAGCGCACACACGGCCAGGCTTAAACAATATAACTCCAGCTTTGTTTAAACTCTTACATTATAAACAGAGCTATTTACATGGGCCTTCCCCTTCCCTTTGTGGTGAGGGGTTGGGGAGAGGGCGCCAGGTCCTCCCCTCAGAGGCACAGAAGCACCTGAGCTTTGCCCAGGGAAGTGGGGATTGCCACGCTCAGCATCTTGTTCACATGATGATTCGTGGCTCGGGCACTGACTCGCCAATGGACTTGTGGGGCAACACGCTGGCCCCGTTGAGGTAGAGCTCATCACCTACAATGACATCTTCTCCCAGCACAGTCACATTCTCCATGCGTACCTGGTGGGAGGAGGAGGGGGGATTCAGAAAGGAAGGTGCGCTCCCGCCTCCTGGGCAGCCCTTGCCCTCTCTCCACCCCAGGTCCTGCCGTTTCCTCCCCCCCTCCCCCAACCCCGCTGGCTCACCCACTGGCCCACTCGGGAGCTCCAGCCCACAATGCAGGAGTCAAGCCACGAGTGAGAGCGGATGTGGGCGCCTCGCAGCACGGTGCACCGCTTGATGCACACACCATCTTCCACCACCACGTCAGGGCCCAGGCTGACATTGGGGCCGATGCTGCAGTTCTGCCCGATCCTGGCACTCGGATCCTAGAATCACACCCAGGGCTGATTTAATGGTTAGGAAGGCTTCTGGCCCCACAATTACCTTCCGGGAGGCTAAAGCCTTCCATTAGGGATTCATTCCATTCGTTAATCTGACAAACACTTATTAAATGCTTCCTAAAGTATTGTGCTCAATTTGGAGGAAGCGTGATGGAAAATTTATGGTCCCTGCCCTCCAGGAGTTTGTACAGTCTGCCAGGGAGAGGGGAGGGAGGTAGACATAAAAACAAGCCACAGAAAGGAAAGGCAGAATTTCGAGGGGAGCCAAGGAAACAAAGTAATGCAGGGTGGGGCCCCAGAGGAACTAACGCAGCAGGTTGGCCCGGGCACATGTCCAGTCTGGCTGGAATACCAACCATGCAAAGAGAAAACCATATGCAAGAAAGTCAGTACGATATCCTACAACTCCATCATGGGAGCTTCGAATGTCGAGCTAACCCATTTGTTTCTGGTCACTAAAAGGTCAGACTGTGCATAAATCAGGGGAGTGCTTGAAGAAGCAGACGGGTTATCGTGGTGGTGGAAGTGATAAGGCCCTGGCACTCGGGGCTAGTAAAGCAGCAGAATTGTCAGGATGCCCCCGAGGTCAGGAGTAAGATTATACCCTGGAGAATGAAGCTGTCAAAGGCCTCTGTGAGAGCAGGAAGGTCGGGTCGCTTCCCAGGCAACGGGATTCACACTCACCACCAGCACGTTGCCCACAATGCCAGGGCCGGAACAGAGCCGCTCAGGCTGCGTCTGCCTCAGCGACTGCAGGAAGAGGCACATCCCCGTCAGGAAGTCCTTGGGCTGCCCGATGTCCATCCAAAAACCTAGGGGCGGCACTGGGGTTCAGGCCGACCGGCCAGCCCATCCAGCCCCACCGGCCCCGGCCCATCCGCTTACCTGGGAGCTCCATGGCGTACAGCTGCCCCTCCTTGGCCATCACAGGGAAGATTTCCTTCTCGATAGATGTGGGCTGTAACTGGGGGGCGGAGGGATGCTCAGGCCCTCCCCGTGCTCGCTCCCACACGGCCCGGCTTCCCCAGCCTGGCACCGGCCGCCCCGCTCCCATCCCGCCAGGCCCACCTGGATGCGCCGGAGCACGCTGGGGCTGAAGATGTACATGCCGGCGTTGATCTTGTTGGACACGAACACTTGGGGCTTCTCCACAAAGCGGTGGATGCGGCCCGTGTCCGCCTCGCTCACCACCACCCCGTACTTGGAGGGCTCCTCCACTTTGGTCACCTACATTGGGAACAGGAGGGGGCAGCACTAAGCACGCTCGGAGTGGGGGCGGGACCTGGGCACAAGTGCTGGCTGAGACCTGCTTAGGGACAGTCTGGGGCGGTCTCTAAAGGAGCGGGACTAGCTGGCAAGGTCAAAGGTGGGGCCGGGCCGTCCCAGGGGCAGGGGATGTCTCACCACGATGGTCCCCTCCTGCCCGTGATGCCGATGGAACTGCACCATCGCGGCAAAAGGGAAGTCACAGATGATGTCACTGTTGAGAACGAAGAAGGGGTCCGAGTTCTCTGTGAGCAGCTCCCTGGCCAGCGCCAGGGGCCCCGCTGCAGGGACACAGGGCACCAGGGGCTCAGAGCCAGCCCGGGGCCTACCTGGGCCGGCTCTCCCGTGCCCTCCCTTCCCACAGGAGCCCCCTCCCCTCTTCCACCAACCTGTTCCCAGAGGCTCCTGTTCATGGGACATGGAGATGCGGATCCCCAGCTGAAAAGCCAGAGCAGACGGGGTCAGCGGGGCCAGGGGCCGGGATGTCCCCGCCCGGCCCTTCCTCCGGCCTCTCTGGGGCTCGTCCACCCCCCTCCAATTAAATCATTGCCGAAAGTGCTTCCCCAGGGGCCCAGTGGGGCCTCCGATGCTTACTCAAGCCTTCCCTGCCCCCCTTCCTCCGCCCCTCAAATACTCCCCAGACCTGGGCCCTGGGGGGCTTTGAGGAGGAGGGCGCCCTCCCCCTCGGGCTGGCCTCTTCTCACCCGGAGCTCCTGTTCCTTCATTTCCTTCTCTAACATCTCAGACATGTAACTCACGGCCAGGATCACATGATTCACCCCGGCCTGCGGAAGAGAGCGAGAGGTGAGCCTCCCCTCTCCCGAGGCTGGACCGCGGCTCCAGCCCTCGCCCGTCTCTGGGCCCGTCTCCGGGCCCGTCTCCGGGCGGACACCCGTGGGCACGGCTCCGGCCCGCACCTCCGTCTGGCTCCTTTCCCACAACCGCCCCGCGAGCTCACCTTCTTGACCAGCGCCTCCACTTGGTGGAGCAGAATGGGCTTGTTGCAGAAGTCCACCAGCGGCTTGGGCGTGCTCAGGGTCAGCGGCCGCAGCCTCGTGCCGTAGCCGCCCACCAGGATCAGCGCCTTCATCGCGCCCGTGCGGTGCCCTGGGAGGGGGAGACGTGGTTCAGCGGGCGCGCCCCGGGCCCAGCGCCGGCCCTCCGCCCCCGGAGCTGTCCCGCTCCGAGCTGTTCTCCACCCCCCGCCCCCAGCAGGCTCTGGCCGCTAGCCCCCTTCTCACCGGCCGCGGATCCGGCTCCGCCTACAGCCGCCCTCTCCGGTCCGAGGCCTCCCCCGGCCGGTGACAGGCCGCAGGCGGCCGCGCAGCGCATGGGGCGGGGCCGGGAGCCGAGGCCCGCCCATGGCCGGGCAGCTCCTGCCAATCGTCGGACGCCTACGTGGCACGACAGCGACGGCATGGCGTCGCCGTGTCGCACCCCTCCGAACGTAACCAATCATAACCCGAGCGCCCGAGGCGCCATGGCGACGGCGGAAGGGACAGGCGGGTCAGTTACCCATTGGCAGATCTGAAGACGCCAGCGACGGCAGGGGCGGGGCCGCGGCTTCCCGGAGCGTCCGCGTGGCTCCTAGGCTGGCGCCCCTCCCTTTTGTACCCGGGGCCTAGGAAATGGGGTGAACTCGACGTCCGGGCACTCCGGGCGGTTAAAGCTCCAGTCGCGTGGCCTCAGCCGCTCGCCCTTCGGCTTGCCTGGGCCGTGGTTTCCTCATCTGTAGAAGGCGGGAGGTGGGGGTGCATCGTGTCCGACTCCTCGCGCCCCTCTGTGGGGTTTCTAGGCAGAGATACTGGAGCGCTTTGCCACTCCCCTCTCCAGCACTTTACCGATGACAAAACGTAAATGAGCTGTCCGGGGTCACCCACCTCCTACGTGTCCGCGGAGGAATTTGAACTCAGGCCTTCCCGACTTCTCCGCGGCGCTCTACTCGCTGCGCCACCTAGCGCCCAAATGAGGAGACTCTAGGACAAAGTTCTATCCTTCTGCGACAAAGCACCTCCTCCCCAGCCCGTTTCCGGACCCAGCAGGAACCTTATCCTGGGCTGGTCTCGACCCTTCCTTCCGGCCTCAGGGTCTGGGCTCCCCGCCCTCAGCCGCGCCCGGCAATTCTCCTGAAAGGTCGAGGCCTTCAGCCCCGAGCATCGGCCCCCTCCCTCTTCCCGATCAGCCTCCCCCGGGGGTCTCCGCCTCGGGGCGAACTTGGCCGGCCCCCAGACCATCTCCTCTGCAGCCCTCCCAGCCCCTCCTCGTCTCCTCATTCATGCCCGGGTCTCCCCCTCCTCCCATTGATCCTTGTCTCAGGCCCCTCAGGAGACCCCCGAGAACGGAGACGGGTGTGAGCGCCGCGGGGCCCTCGCAGATTCTGTCTGGCACCCACTCCTGCCAGGTGTGCGGGCACCGCCCAGGGATGGCGGGGTGCCCACTGCGCGAGGGATTAGGGAGGAAAGGAGCGAGCCCCTCTGGCTACAGTTGGGGGTCCGTGTCTGAGGGCACCCCGGAGCCGAGCAGGCCTCGGAGCCGAGGGGGGCTCGGATGAGAAAATGAGATTAGAAAGGAAATTGAAAACAAATGGCTGGATCAGGAGGAGCCGCTGCCGTCGCTGTCCCCGGGGAGGTCACTTAGGGTTCCCAGGCCGTGCAGAGGTGCCAGCTGGGCCCGAGAGGGAAAGAACGGGAGCAGCCTCGAACAAGCGGGCTCTGGGCAGCGACATTACTGGGACCCCAGACGTTTATAAACTCAGACCATCATCCAAATAACGGAAATATTTCATCCTCCTCCATGGGTAGGTAAAGCCAGTGTGATTTTTTAATGACTTTTACCCGTTTTATAAGGGTGATCCCAACTGAATCACTGGAAAATTATTCTGCAAGGAACATCTGAGGAACAAAAGGTGGGGAACTCCGGGGGAAAGATGTGGAAGTAGTAGATCCAGTAGTATCAGACTTCCAACTCTCAGGCGAAAGCATTGTTGAAGCATAAAAAGGAAGTTTCAATTTGAAAAAATGTTTCTTGTATAAATAAAACCTACTTAGCTAAGAACAAGGAATACAGAAAACTGGGGGAAAACTTTCATTGACAGATCTTCCAGATAGCATGTGATTGTGTAGGACTAGTGCTGTGACATAGGAAATGAGCTGGTTGTGGGAAAACATGGAAGATGCGATCCCCAGAAGCCCAGTGAGGTCTTACAGATAAGATTAGAGCTACGAATGTGTATAATACCCCTGACTAAGGGTAATGCTCTCTAGGGGGAGAAGGGGTAGGTGGAGGGAAAAAGGTAAAAAGGGCACAGGAGGGAAAAGCAAAGCTGCCGGGCTTTGAAGATCATGTGCACCACACAGTTTAGTAGTTTGAATACCTCTTATGGTCTGCTGTGTACACGGCAACCAAGATTGGGGCTCTGAGATGGCGTCTTCCCTGAGAGAATGGCAGAGGGCTTTTGTGCAGAGGAGGTACCGGCGCTCTCAAGTTAAAGGGATATGAGTGTCCCTGGGCTCCTGGAGATTGTGTCTTCTTTGAGTACTTTGGCTTGGGCCCCCCAGAACTGCTTGGTTAGGGGCCCTTAGTTATGGCATCTCCATCTCAGGGGCAGTGCCCACTCTCACCTCCAGTCCTCCGAGAACAACCCTCTGTGTGACTGTGATTTGGTGAGGATCAGATGGGATAAAGTATAGATTAAGGCCTCACCCAAACAAAAGAGGCAGTATTCAGAAAAGCCCCGGTTCTCACTTTTCTCAGGTCTCACAATTCCTCTGGAGGTTGCAGTAGCAGAATGAGCTCATCTCTCTGGGGCACAAAGCTCTTCAGCCTGGGAGCTTCCCCATAGCCATTTCTTCCCACAATAACCTGTGGCATCAGGTCACTCCTTTCCTGGGGGAGGGCCCCAAACCTTCCCCCCACCCCAGGAAGACTATGGCCACCGACCCCTGACTGCTGGGATCAAGCAGGCAGCACCATGACTCTGCCGGACCAAGCAGACAGACCTTTGGGGCCTCTCTGGGCTCCTTCAGACTCACTGGGCACTGTCTCTTCCCTGCAGGTCCCTGTCTTGCCCTTTAAGGCGAACGACCTTCTGCTCTGTGCTCTCCTCCTCAGTGTTGGGGGTAACAGTGACACTACCACAGAGTCAACTCTGAGTTTTAAAGTTTTAAATATCAGGCTCCAACACCTAAGCCTTCAAAACCCATCCTTCCCAGGGCCTCTCTCTGCTAGAGCTGCCTCGCTCTGCTCCCAAACCACTTTCCTTCAGAGCACAAGGTTGTGTGGACAGGACCGGACCAGTCAAGTGCCTGGTTGGTCAGGACATGGCTGGCTTCAGGGCTGTGGCCCAGGCAGGAAACGATGTGGGGAGTAGAGAAATGTCTCTTCCAAATCACCTTTGTCCTGCTGATGCACCCATATAATGACCTTAATTTTACCTGTCACTCACCCTTAGACTATGAGCTGAGAGATTAATTTCTCCAGAACAGGACGGGAATCTGAAGGAAGATCCAAGCAGGTCAATATGGAATCTCCTTCCATATGTCTTCTCTGAGACGAATATCTTAAACCACACAGAGACTGCACTTTCGTTTCTAGGTGACTTTATTTTTATATACATGACTTTTAGACAGAAGGCAAGGGAACAGTGCAGGGTGAATACAGACACTGTTACAATCATGCCCCTAAACAAGTTCCAAAGAAAACTAAAGATATGCAGAAAAATGCCAGAAGACAAATGTAATAATAATGCCACTATACAGGAGACTGGACAAGAAGAGAGTTTTTTCCTAAGCCAGCAGAGCTGACGTGGCTGATTGTCCTTATCCTTCCAGGAAGAGCAGTAGGAGATGGGATCTCGCCAACTCCCCCAAGAGCAAAGCGAGCAGTGTTCCCCTCATGGAAATACAAATCGATCCCAATGTCCCCATGCGGCAAACAAAGCAACCCCTAGGTTCTGGGGGAGCCCCAGCCCTCCCTGGTCCATTCCCATTTCACAGACCTGCTGGAGGCCTGACATCAAAAGCCCTGTCTTCCATTTCTTGCAAGTGGCTAGTGCTTACTCATTGGCCCCCCGTAAATACTGTACAGAGATTTCAAACAAAAGCACCCGTGTGCACTAGACTCCCTTTGCCATCCCTCTCTTTGGTCCAGTGCTGGGATCACATAGCCCCTCCCCCCAAGTTGGCCACAAGATGCAGGCCACAGGCTGGGATAGACGGGCAAGGAGGATGGCTGAGTATCCATTGCCCAGTACTCCTGGGGGTATCCCTTGTCTTTTATGATGCCCCCCCCTAAATTTTGGATGAGGGTCTTGGTATGCTCTCTAAATCTGAAAGGTGGCTTTCATTGTCATTTCCAGGGAGGCAAAAATCACCCTCCCCACCCCCATGGGGCTGAGTGTGGGCTCACCCCGTTGTTCCCTTGCTCTAAGGCCACCTCACAGACTACTGCTGTCCCCTCCCCCCTCCCCCCCAACAGGGCCCAACCCAGGAGTGCTGGGGCCCAGGAATACTGAGTCAGGAGGCCCAGCCTGTTCCTCCTCAGCAAGGGGCAGCTGGGCTCAAGATGAGGAACATCATCCCGAGGTCCCAGAAACACTGATTGCTGCAGCCGGACCCTGACCCGGCTGGAAAGCTAAAGCAGGCACGCTGCAAATTTCCCAGACAACTGTCTTCTCTGCATAGCACTGGGAATGAACACTGTCTGCTCTTAAAAGGCACCTGTCTCCCATGGCGGAGGCCACAGCAGAGCCAAAGGAGAAGTGGGTCGTCACCAGAAGGCTCTGGGGCTGCCCCCAAGGGTCACTGGGCTAACCAGTCAATAACTTCAAAATCCCTTCTGGTGGAGGGCTCTCCGGAGGCCCAGATCTAGAGGCCAGCCTACCTCTGAGGGAAACTCTCAAAGATCCAGGACCAAACATAAGATGGAGTGCCTGGATGTCTAAAAAGAAAGAGACCATCTCCCTCATGGTCTCATCTAGAGATGGCTCAGCTTCCTTTCCACGCTGAAGCCGAGATAGACATAAGGTAACAATGATACATGCTGAGTTCCCTACAGGAAAATGAGGTTAAAGATATCATACACACAACGCTCTCTCGTGCACAAGCATGCTTCTGAGTCCCTCTGGAGCCTAGGAGCTCGGAACAGGTTGTCCTCAGGGAGCTGTCCAGACTGGCAGTATCAGTGAAGCCTCTGGGAGATTCTTGGTATCTAGGTTGGCAAGAAGTCCCAATGGGGTGGATCACTGCCCAAGACTACTCAGTGCTTCAGACCTGTAAGCCAGGTGTGGCCGCCAGCCTTGGGCAGCCTGTTCTGGTCCTTCGACCCGGAGAGAGGCAAGGGCTGGGCCAAGAGTCCAAAGTTCTTTCTGAGCTGAGAAAACTAAGCCTTCAGCTTTGGCTTTGCTTTCACTCCAGCTGCCTCCCTTGGTTATGCTAACCATTGTGCACTGAGATTGTTCAACAGGAAGAGCCCATCTTGTGGTACTTCCTACAACTTAATCCACTTCCTCCAGAAATTTCAGCATCTACAAAGAAGTCCAACTCCAAGGGAAGAACCCCAGTTAGTAGTTGCTTGAGAAGGGAGTACACAAAGGGGTGAATCTCAGTGGGGAAAACAAAGGCAGCCACCCTCATCACTGCATAGGGTAGCCCATAGCTAGGGACAAAACTAAGAGCTGGCCCTGGTGGAAATAAAGGAATCCTGAATTATCACTCAGCATCCTCCCTTTTAAACTTCAAATTCAGGGGCACCAAAGCAGCCAGAACCCACTGGGGGCTTCTGAACTGCAGCTCAAGTTGCTCATTTCCAAGGCTTGCACTTCTCACTTCTGTGTCCTGGTTTTATTAAGCAAGTCCTGCAGCTCCTGACCAAGCCACCCTTGAAACAGGAGGTGTAGATCATGTGACACCTTAAGAGTTCTATAGCATTTGGGGCTCCCGGGAAAAAGAAGAAGCAATATGGTAGCCAAGGCTGGAGACCTTAAGAGTTAATCAATTTAAGTGCCTTCTTTCCCTGCCCTAAAACAAGTCTCCAGCCCCCATCTAAACTGATGGCTAGAAGCAGCCCTGGTCATGATCCATCATTCCAGCCCTTCCCCACCCACCGCCCAGTGCCCAAAAATGATCTGCTGGGAGTGAGGGGGAGTGAGCAAAGGGCTGGAGAGAATAGGATTAAAATTCACTTCCCTAGATTTGTAAAGGAAACACTTCTCATGCTGCAAGAGTTTGGATGCATGCTGCCAGGTGGTAGGAAGTGGAGTGGGTTTCAACCAGGGATACCAAGGAGGGCCAAATACTTGCTGAGGCCGGTCTTTGCTCCTGTGTCCCATGCTCACCTGGATTCTTTTAACTACTGATCCAACTTCACAACTGTTATCTTCCCCATCCCATCTTCAAATGGCTTAATTCAGTCTCTTGCAGCTCAATTTTAAAAGGCAAGAAACAGCAGCAGCAGCAGCAGCAAGTAGCTGAGGTGGTGGTGGGGAGGAGTGTGGTTCCAAGGCGCTCTCTTCAGACAATTGGCTCACCAGAGAAGTCTGGCTGGCTATTCTTCCCCATCCCTGCTAGGGGATGCTGAAAAAAAACACACATGCACTCTCTCTCTCTCTCACATACAATCTCACTCATTCACACACACACTCTCACTCTCTTAGTCATTCCTCTTCTCCACAGACCTAAGAGACACCTCACACCAGACTGTTTGCTACCCAGAGTCCCTCTCACTTGTCCCCACCTGCTACAGGTGGGTCTGTTGCCCCCAGAGCCTCTCCGGAATAAGTGACATGCAAGAGCCCGAGGGCTCGTGTGCCCGACTGAAAAGCCTGCCCTTCAGTCAGGCGCCTGCGCTGCGGCTCCCACTGGAGGCTTCGAGCGAGCTGATCAAGGGGTTGGTGGAGTTGGAAGAGCTTGTGGTCCCTGGCCCCCGCCCAGAGCCATCCTTTTGGCCACAAACCAGGCACGCGCCTGCGGACGCACAAGGCTGGAGTAGCTGAGTCTCACTGAGGCCCAGACGTCCGCAGATCCTCTTCCTAAGCCAGCCTGGACAAGGTGATAAAGTGGCTGAGCACAGCTGCTGCTTTCTCCTCTCTCTCCTTCACTTTTATATATATGTATTCCGGGCTACAGCTAAAATCATTCCTTTCCGTTTACACCAAAGAGAAATAGAACCCTTGAAAACCAAAGTCTGTCTCATCCGCCCTCTGTGGTGAGTTCAGAGTGGGTGGTCCCTGCCTGTGGGTGGAGAGGGGAGGGCTCTGGGGAGTGACTGACGCGGGGGCCCAGCGTAGGACACTACTGGTTTTCCTCGCGCATCTGCTCCATGATGGTGATGAGGCTGTCGAGCCCGAACATGTAGCCCTTGTCGGGCCCATCGTGCACAGTGGGGTCATCCCGAAAGCCCTTGAACGTGCTGTGGGCAAAGTCAATCATGCGGACGTCCACCTTGGGGGTGGCTGAGAGGGACGTCTCAGGGCTGGTGCTGGGGCCAGTGCCATCGGACGTCATCTCGGGAAGCCCCAAGTCCACGTTCTTCGAGCGTGCATCTGCCCGGCGGTCTAGGAACATCTCCGCCCTGCACTCCTTCCCATCGTAAATGATGAGGAGCGAGCTGGAGTAAAAGCGGTAAGAGGCCTGCCTCTCCAGCACAGACTTCAAACCCCGAAGTTTGCTCAAGATGGGCTCAAAAAGATCTCTCCGGAGGTCCAGGCCATTGTGGAGATACTGGTAGAGAGCATTGCGGAAACCTTCGATTGAGAGCCCACGACCGTAGTATTTATTCCTGCACAAATAATGCCCCGTGTCCAGCTGAAAAACCTAAAAGATCAGGAGACAGTGTTAGTGTGCCATCGTGAACAATGGCATCCATGGTCTCCTGCCATGGTCTGATAACAGACCAGGGTTTTAATGGATACTGTCATCCATTGGACACAGTAGGTCCAATTCACATGGGAAATGATGCTATGGACAGCCAAGAATCAGAGAATACTCCCGAGGCTGAGGGTCAGTGCCTCCCTCCTTTCTTCCCCACATGCTACACCCCTCCATTAGGAGGAGGCTAAGCTGTAGCAGGGAACCCACTGAGACCTCCCTCCAGAGCTATTTCTGGAAACCAGAAGCAGGATCCTGACGTTACAGGAAACACCCCTTGGCTGAGATCTGGGCTCCAGAGAAGACCCCCAACTGCCACAGTCCCTGTGAGCCTCAAGGAGCCCTTGTCTAGATACTCAGATCTTAGGCTGAAAAGTAAGAACATGAAGGCTGAACGGCTCACCTTCTGCAGGCATAAATAGGGCAGGAAACGGTCAGGGAGCACCCTGTGGTGGAAATTCCCTCGCAGAGATGACTCTGTGACCGTCACACTCCTGAAGGCCTGGCCTGCACAGGACCCAAAGTGGGAAGGGGCAGGTTGAAGGCGGCTCCGGGGTATCCTACCCCTGAGCCTTCACCTTGGCACTGAGGCCCCAAAGCAAAAGCATCCACCAGCAGAGGGAGCCCTGACACTGCGCTGGCCCCCAGCAGCAGCCGCGAGGGCAGTGCCGGGCCTGTACCTGCATTCCACAGACTCGTACGCCCAGTGTGGCAGAGGTGCTCTGCTCACACTTCTTCATCTGCCGGGCGGCCTTCTCCTCCGAGGCATCGTCACCATGCTGCCGGGTCCCCATCTTCAGATCTAACACACAGGGGAACTTGAAGTGATGCACCACATTCTCCAGCAGGAGGAACTCTAAGAGACTCAAGTCAAGGAGGCAGGGGCCTGCCCTCGGGCTGGGGCAGCGAGGGCCTAGGCCTGGGGGATGCACAAGGACCCCTTCAGGTCTGACTCTGAGCACCTTCATCACTTGAGGAAACCCCTTCCTAGGAGCCAATACTTTTGCTTTGAATTTTGACCTTGTAACCCTAGTGCTCAGTAGTGTACACAGCAGGTGCTCAACAAATGCTCTAGGGAGTTAGAGTGATCTCTTTGATCTCCGGGATTCCATTTACTTAAATTCTCCAACAAAGGAGTCATTCTTTCTAATATTTGGCATATTCGTAAGGAGTCTATGCATTTTAATAGCCACTTAAAACATTTAGATGAACTTTTTCATTACTGAATGCATAGATTTCAGAGATAAAAGGGACCTTAGAAATGAGATCTAATCCATTTCCCTAACTTTAGGAGGTGGAACTGATGATAAATAAATGATATACAAAGACCTATTAAAGGTCCCCTTAAGAGACAGAACCTGGTTTCAAGCCCATATCTTTGTTCCCAACATGCCTGTGCTCTATGAACACCCCTTCAAATTCCCTTTCCTGGACTGTTCACAGCTTTCATGGAGTCTTTGTGCACAAATATGACTAGTCTGACCCAAAACCCATGGGGGCAATGATCCCACTCCCACATCCTTAGAGTCACTGACAATCTGGGGTCATGGTAGATAGCTTTCCTATCGTGGCATTCCCTCCCTGCATCCAAATGAAACGGTCCTGGAACCCAGAACTTTGCTAAAGAAGTTTTGCTCTGTCCTCCCTGTGGTTCCCTTCCCTTTGCCCAAATCCCGTGTTCATCACCTGTAGTGATGTGGTCTACCCTGGTGGTAACCAATACGCTCAGGGATAAAGACCTGGCTACATATGTATGTACACACATACATACAGAGCATATCTAAGTATTATTATCTCCTATTATACATGAGGAATTAGGGCTTAGTGAGGAAAAAGGACCTACCCCATCACACGACACTGGAGCCCTGGAATTCAAAGTCTGCCCTTTGATGCCGAACCCTCGCCAACAAGGCACAGGGTAGGAAATTTTTGCTTAATCCTGCTTCTTAGTGTTTTGCAGTGGCATCTGGTATCCTGTAAGTCTGACCCCTATTATGTTCATACCTATGAGGATCTACTGGCATATTTCCTTTTTTTTTTTTTTTTTTTTTTTTTTTTTTGCTGAGGCAAATTTAATTGGGATTAAATGACTTGCCCAGGGTCACACAGCTAGGAAGTCTTAAGCATCTGAAGACTCAGGTCCTCCTGACTTCAGTGGTGGTGCTCTATCCACTGTGCTACCTAGTTGCCCCTACTAATACATTTTCTAAAAACTACCATGCCTTCATATATGTATTACTCCAAACACCATGTAATTAGAATAATTGCTTGTTCATGTCATCTAAGCTTTTAGATCTCATTTTATTCCATGAGAATAGAGTATGAACTTGGAGTCAGTGACAGCCAAAATGATATATGCCAGTGACACAAGGGGAGTTAGCCTTTGCACAGCTGGCCTCTCAAAGCACTCAGGATTTTTTTATTGTATTTTCCAAAAGCACCAAGTTAGGTTTTAAAATTCTGCTCCACTGGCACTAAAAGGGCAGAAAGACTATGTCAGAAATGACAGGAAAAGGGAGGGAGAAATTAACACAAAAGAGAAAACCCACAGTTGAAAAACACTGGTGGGAGAGAGAAAAGCGGGGACCTGATGGCATTGATACGGACGCCCCCCAGCCCTCCCTCTCCCCCACCCACTCTGAAGGATACTGTAGAGCTTCCTCTCCTTGGACTCCGAACGCATGCGGCTCAGCTGCTGCTTGTGGCAGCGAAGGCTCCAGGGATTGTAGCTGATTTTTTCTGAGCTCAAGCCGCTGTTCCCATCAAGCATCTGAAAGGGGACTTCTGAGTGGATGTGCAGCTCCATTTTGGGGCTCTTCAACTCCTGCAGGCTGGGGAAAGAAAGTGCACCACGGTTACAATCAGGCTGGGGCACGGAAGCACTGGGCCCTACCTGTCCCTGAGGGGCATTTCAAGGGGCTGCCCTACTCGCTACCTCCACTCCCAACTTAGGGACGGCTCTGAATGCAATGAGAGCTGAGGCTGTCTGCTGGGCCTTGTTCTTCACTCTCCTTCCCTCAGAAGGCATATAGGTTTTGTAAGGAGCCCATTCCAAACACTGGGCCTTTTATAGTCATTGTTAAAAGCTTTCTTTCTGCCCTTCCTTTTAAGAGAAGCCCAAAGAGTGGCTCTTCCTCCCGCTTGTGTGTCCCAGGCAACACCATGGCTGCCAACCACATTCCCGAGGACCACACTCCTGCAACCCGTTACCTATCTGAACTCTCCGGGACCAGCCCTGCCCGTTCATCCTTGTGTTCACTGCCACTGCCCGAGCGGTGCAGGCTCCGGCGAGAATGCTTGCGTCGGGGCTGCTCTCGCTCGGGGGGGTCGTCCTGGTCCAGGGCCTCACTTTCCACATAAGGATAGGCCACCAGGTTAATGTAGCCATCACTGTCCCCCTCGAAACAAACAGACACAACACCTGCCAAGAGGAAAGGAGCAGTCAGCCACCATTTAATGTGGTCCCCAAGAAAACACCCTCTAAAAGATGGAGACATGTTATCTTCTGGAGGCTGCAGGAGAATGAAGGAAACTAACTCTGGTGTTTCTGAGCCTCCTGTAGATCCAGAAACCTGACAATGTACACAGGGAGGCAGGCCCAAAAGAAGGCCAGGAGAAACCCTCCAAATACAATAACTCCCACAAGTCTGGTTTGACCACAATGAAAGCTCAACCCTTTTTGACTTTTTTTTCCCCTCACCTTGTTTTTTCATGATTAATTTCACTTTTCATCTCTGCCAGTGTTAGCAAGGAATATTTCAGAGGCAGATATTTCTCAAATTAACAGTTTTCACAGATTTTAGCAAGTTTCTCAGTCAGCTCTTTTCTTCATTCAAGAGATTCTTCCACCACAGGACTAGAAGCATTTTTCTAATAGGCTAAAATACTTGACAGTTTTGGTCCATCTTTCTAATTCTTTTAGGTTTTTCTATGTTAATGATCCTCCCGCAGCTACTAGCCTAACACAGTCCTTCTATTAGCAAGCTGTGCACACAGTGTCTCCTGGATCTTTACCAAAGGGGCTAAGACTACAAACACCAGTTCAAAGAGAAGAATGAAAAGTAATGAATCCCAGACACTTAACTGACTCTTGGAGGTTGTCAAGGCTCCTTTTTAAAGCCTCTTCTGGGTTTAAAATTCTTTTTTTTGCGTTACAAGGAGGAAGGTTCCAGTCTCTAGATTTGGGACTGTCTTTAAAAGTCATCTAATTCATCTACTTCATTTTACAAGGAGAGCCTTGGTGTCACCATTAATTCTGCAAGCCTTCTTTTGATCAAGAGGATAAAGAGATGGTCTTCGGTTGTTGGTTTTATACTAAGTACCAAAATATTAAAATTTCTTATTTCCTAAAACCAATTTTGGCTCAAGACAAAAATGCAGCAGTGATTGCTTGGTTTTAAACAATTTTTTCTCTATTTGTTGATCAGTTCTATATTGTTCAAAAATGTTTTCTCAACTCTTTTCTACAGCTGGATAAGAAGAGCCAGTTGGAATCTGGAGAATCTATTAGAAACAGCCTGTGGCAATAACCTTCAAGTGTCCTTATCTGCCATGTTCTTTGGCAAATTTCCCAGCTCCAACCATAACAATTACTCTCAAGATCTTCATCCAATCAAATGCTAGGAGAAGTCCTGCTACATGAAGAAGACAAATCTACAATTTATACATCATGTATAAAGAACCAGAAATCTGGAGGGCGAAGGGCCTACACACACACACACACACACACATATATACATATATACACATTTATCTGTTAAAACAAGCAGATGGGGAGACTCTATGCAATGCCCCATTTGTAACGTGCTCTCCTGGCAGTTACAATTACTAGTCTGTCCTAGACCCACCAGAGTACCTTTGACCACTGCGCTTAGCAGTGTGAACTCTACCTGGCTCACCTCCTCTGAGGCCTTCAAAGGTCTCTGGTCACAATCTCTTGAATCTATAGCTTAATAACTGGTAGCGCACTCAAGAACAGCCACGTGTAATCTTAAAAGCCTTTATTATACCTACTCACATAATGCCCTAACTGATGCCCTGACTTGTTTGAAAAACTCCAAATTCAAGAACTTTCTTCTCTTTCACCTTTACCCCAGGTAGGGAGGAAGGGAAACGCCTATTCACTAACATTTGGCTTAAGCCACAATGTTCTGGGCAAGTAGGTTTTAGTGAGATTGATAACACAACAGGCAGGTTTAGTTACATCACCTCTCAAACCTCTGCCACTAATAACCCCAAAGTTTGTTTTATTTTAATGGAAGACATTAAATGTCATTTAAAACAATCTCTGTGATTAAATTTAACTTCTATTGTGAAATGAGAAGAACTGAAGGTAAATATAGGGAACAGGTCAGGTCCTAAAACTCTTTAACTAGGAAGACTGGGACTGTGATAATATTCTAGATCCTGCCTGTCTTTCAGTCTATGATATGACAATTGCCCAACTTCCCAGAACACAAGAGCTTTTATGAAACACTTCAGCTAATTTTGAGGGACCCCACCATGAGATACCTCAAAACTGCATCACAGGATTGTCAACTTAGAGATGGAAGGGTCCCCCCTCAGTCTATAGACAAGGAAGCTGAGACCCAAGAGAGTGGGTTTCTAGTCAAATAGGCAGCAGCAGATCTCTGATCCCCAGTTCTGTGTTCTTTCCACTACCTCAGCCGCCATCTGGTCTGAGATCCCAAGTTAGGACAATGGGATATACAAGTGGAAAACCCTGCAGGGTACATTAGGCTCACAGCTCCTCTATCTGTGGAAGCTGTGAAAAGGGGGTGCTAAGTGCTCTGCAAACACTTTTCAGCTTTGGCAGTGTGTGGATTGCATGAAGCTTATGTCAGGCAGAACCAAGGGGAAAGCTCTGCCACCTTACCAAGCTGCTGACAACCAGAGCAGAGCACCAGACACTTGATAAGAGCAGCCCTGAGAGGTCCCCATCACAATTTCCACTGCTTGTTTTAAACACTGTCAAAGCAGCAGAGGTCAATGGCACCGTCAGAGAAACTGGTTACATTCTGATCTCCCTAAAAAGACTTGTCTCCTTTTCATCACAGACAACCAGAAAAGGTCCAAGAAACAGTCATCAAGGCTGGGAGGGGAAGAGATGGTTAGGGGCTCCATAGCCTTTCCTAAGAAGAAACTTTTAGCATCTTAAATTCTGTCCCAACTCCCTCTTTCCTCACTGAAGAGAAAAAGCTCATCCCTCTAGTAAGATAAACACCCAACTTCTGATATCTTGGGAAGGAAACCTGCAATTTCACTTCCCCTTCTCTCAAATCAAATAAGGCTTATCCCATAAAAAAGTAAATGGTACAAAAATGGTTACAAAAATCACAGGATCCTAGATATAAAGCTCCAAAGTCACTTAGTCCAACCCTCTCATTTTAGAGATGTGAAGAGTGAGTCTCAGAGAAGTTAAACCAACTGGGGCTTCCAATCAGGCCCTATGATATTTAGCTCCAGTTTTCTCATACAAAGATCAGAGTCATCTTCACTGAACAGAGGAGCAAAGAGCTTACCAATGGTGACTGGGAGATACTATTCTTTTCCTGAAGCATTAATCCTCATTCCCTTTTTAAAACTTTGAGATGCTCTTTACCAATTAAGAAGAGTTCCTCCTAACAGCCTTCTCCTAAAAAGCAAAGGAGGCAATCGCCAATGTTGCTATTTATTTTATTTCATTTTTTAATTTTACTTAAAATAAATGTTATTTATTTCTTTGCTACTGTATTTTAAATGTCAATTCTTCCAGGTCCCAATACTCAAAAGTCCTTCTCATTTATCTCTGTTTCTTTAGTATAGACAGACCTAGGCTGGACAGCATCTTCCCTCCCTCATCAGCTATCTCATAAGACTAAAAAAAGCTCTGTACCTGCCTCAGGAGAGTTACTACCTCTTCTGCACAAGCCAGCAACATAAGACCCCAGTGGAGCTATTGCACACTGACCACCCCCAGGACCTCCAATGCCACACAGCGCAGGGACACAGAGTCCTAGAATCTAGGCAAGGCACAGAAGGCTCCCTGCCTAGTGGGGCCTTAGACAAGTTAGGGAACCGGCTGGGTTTCACGTTCTCATCTGTAAAATGAGGAGGTGAGGCTAGATGAATTCTAAATGTATCCTGTTTACAGGCCAATTGAAACTCATTTGGAGAGAAAAAAGCCTGAGAACTTCTGAGTGGCCTACTAAAATCAACACCACAAATGGACATTTTTTTCCCCATAAAAAGCTTATTTAGTACAATTAGGAAAAAGTAATTGAGTTATTCTGGAATGAAAACCACAATTGTTGTTTTTGAGAACAAGGAAATACAATTACAATCCATTATTAACTAATGAAAGTAACTAGAAAAATCATCTAAAAATCATTATGGAAATCCACCAAAGCAGAAAGCTCTTGTCTGCCAACGGACAATTTGGTATAATGGATCAAAGTGACCAGCTGGAGCTTACCTTTGTATTCGGGGGTGAACTCCTTCATTTCTGGGGGAAGGGATTCATAGAAACGCTGCTCCCGGGAAATGAGGGGCTTGCAGACAGTATGGTCATCATAGCGCATCATGCTGCTGTGGCCGCCCACCTGATGGATGAAGGGCTCCAGGAGGACTCCCCGGTTTCCAGATCGACTTGCATTCTTGCCATACTTCCCCACTTCCATGGTTTGACAAACACACATTGCGTTGGGGGCCAGTCACACAATGAGGGCAAAGGGAGTAGCACATGGGCCACAAGAGAAGACTATGATGGAAGACCCTGGCTAGTTGCAAGTCAATGTTTAGAGTCTGTTTACCTTAATCCTTCCTGTTTAAAACAAAGGGGGAGGGGAGGGGGAGAGGAATGGGAAGGGAAACAATAAAAAACAATTTTTTAATGATATCAGAACAAAGAAAAGTAGGTATCTACATCAAATCTCCCTGAAATTTTAGTCTCAATTATATCCTTTCCTGTTCCTCATATCTCTTATAAATATTCCTAGACATCTTCTAACCTAAAAGCCCAATTTTAAGGCCCTTAAAAAAAAGATACATCTCCCTACACTTATTAACCTTAGACTTCAAGCTTAAGATACAAGGAAAGGACAGCTTAACACAGAACAACTTTTGTTTTATTATGTATGTCTCCTATGCCTATTCAAAAGTCACCTCAATTGTAACTCAGAGGAAGAAAAGTTCAGCTGAACTAAAAAAATAAGCCTGTAAGCCATATTTAGAAATCACTAGCTTTCTAAACCTCTTATCAAAGCAGTATATTGGAATGGGAAAATGATTTCCTATTTCCAAGACAAATTCAGATTTCAGATTTCCTCCTAGATCTGCTTCACCTAAAGCTATACAGCTACTAATTGGTGGCTTTTTCCAATCAGATATAAACCAGTCTGATAACTTTTCTTCACTGGCTACCTTCATGGTAGGAAAAAAAAAAAAAAAGGTAAATAAAAGTTTTGGGAGTTCCTTGGCAGATAAGAAGGCCCCCTTTTCCCCAGTATGACCTTTTAACTAAAAGTTATCGCAAGGAAATTCAAATGGTTCAAAACTATGAATTAGGAAGGCAGCAGGTAAGCTTATTGTCACTGAAACAAAGAAAGGAGAAAATGGAAATGAAAAATTATAGAGATGATATAATTTTCAGAATACCAAGAAGCTTTACAGATAGTGTCATGGTAAACAAAAGTAAGATATTATCATTTTTGCTCTTGTAAGTTGCTAAGCTTATTGTGAGAAAGAAAATTCTTCTCCAACTCTTCTCTTCTACAATTGCTCCATATACAAAAAGCTAACATACATCTTCACTTTAAGGAGATGAAGAGAAACACATTTGTAAGTGCCCCAGTTTTTTTGAGGAAAGGAGTTACAAATGGAATCTTATATGTAATCAATTCCTAACATCTTTAATATGCTTCTTCCCAATTCCCTCAATTGTAATACCTCTCCAATTAGAGCAACTTGGCTATAAAGTTTTGAAATATAGCCCCACTGGCCCTACCCCCAAAGAAGGGAGTTGGAAGTCCACAAAAGAGATTTTGTATTTTCTCTAGACATATACCCTTCTCTATTAAATGACCCAAACTCCAGGCCAGAGGAGATATATGATGATCCAAAAAGAATTAATGAATAAAGATGCTTTCCTTAAGTTAATATTCGTCACTCACAAATATTTCCCCCTAAGATTGACTACTAAAACAATCTAATGACAATGGAAATAACCTGGAAATCATAATAGCTGTAGTATTTCAGAGTCTCAGTTAAATTAATTTAATTTCTGTAGGTTTCAATTTTCTCATCTGCTACAAGCAAGAGTTGTTATAAGGTACAAAGTATCTAATCAAAGTAATAAAGGTGGATTTTAGGCTTTCATTTAGTAAAAAGTAAACATGACTTATAGGTTCTCAAACATTGGGGAAGGCTTAATTGGGTAGGACTCATGGAATATAGCAATGGAAGGGTAAGTTTATTTAAAGGAAATAGATCTGATAGCACCAGAGTAAGAAGTATAAAAGGAAAGAGAAAAGAGGGGATATACTGAGCTGTTCAACTGACTAGATAGGTAAAGGATATGAAGATTATATGAGAATGTATGTGATGCTGTCTCACTAGAGGCTGCAAATTCTTAGAGAGAAAACTAAGTCTGATGTACTTGAGAATATGGATTTGTTGGAAATTCCCTTCAGTGATACAGATCACAATTTGCTCAGGCCCACTCCTCCCTCCAGTGAAACATTTGCCAATGTCCTGCTGCCACATTCCATTCCAGGGGATCTGCCTAATATGTTGGAGGTCTTCACAAAGGCAACAGTGTAAATGACTGTTGACATGTCATCCTTCCTCCTTATCAACTGACCAGTCTTTATGAGGTTTGGCGCAGGGCAGAGAGTTGTAGGAATCCCTTCTGGTTGGCACAGGTCCTTCGTAAAAGAATTTACAAACCCAAAAAGTTAAGACTGACAAAAAGAAGTTTATTAGCACTGAGAAGTCAGCTTTTGCTAGGAGGCTGACTTCCCTCAGTGGCAAGGTCCTGACAGAGAAGTAAAGGTCTAGCAGAGAAATCTTGGTGGAAAGATAAAGAGGGGTTAACACTGACAAAAGAGTGTCTTCTCAGCGGGCAGGGGGTCCTTGCAGGCAGCTATGCCAAGGAGAGACTCTTGGCCTGGTATGTTCCTGCTTTGGGCCTCTGCAAAAAAATGAGCCCCAAAGTTGCTCTTTTAAAAGAGATTTGAGACTAAAATTTCAATTGAATGAGGTTACTGCCCCCAGGCCTAGATTTCCAGTAGAATGGGACCATTTACTGGAAGTGGTCCTGAGCCAATCCAGCTTAATAGGGGTTGATAGAAATCTAGATCTCCAGCTAAATGAGACTACTTAAGTTTGAGCTAAGCAGGAGTAATCCTGGACTCAACTAGTCCCAGCAAGATAACAGAAGGAAATTATTTTATCTTGATTCCCTGAGGCAGGCCTCTTCTAGGAGAGTTTCTCCAGCATTTACCCCCAAATCAGGACAGTTTTAGGGTTCCCCTCCATCATTTATTTTCTCTCTCTATCATACAATTCTTCAGGGACATCTTTTACTCCAATTCTTTCAAATTCCAAATTTATAGCCTGAACATATCCTTCCGGTGTTTATTTTTTATTATTTTTTTCCCAGTGTTATTCTTTAAAATTTTTTTTCAGAGGTTATTGAATTTCACATTTTGCTGCTACACAAAAAGACCACTCAGATATTTTTAAATGGGTCTTTGCTCTCATATTAAGTTTGGGGTCATAAAAGAGCTTTTCAATTTCTCAAAGACACTACAATCTGCTCTACTTTTCCTAACCTGTTAATCTATACTATTTTTTGAAGTATTCAGAGTAACAGCAAAAACTTTACAGTTGTCCACTAAAACGTATGCTGTAATGTCAGCAATGGCCATTCATACACTAGGTCTCTCCTTTGTGAACGGAAAGGTCAAACTCTTTTGATGATTATGTCTCTTTCAAGAGGCTCTGAAGTGTTCTGGGGCTTGGTGAGATTGGCACAATGTCATAAACACACAGGAGAGTTTCCTGGCTTTTCCTTTGAAACTTGAACTCTATTCTAGATTTCTCCCATCAGAATAACAAGCACTTTTGATAATAATACATCTTGTTCTACATTTTATTATTAGAGCTAATATTTTTTAAACAGAGGTTCACCGACAGTATTATTTCTGTTGCTTTATATCTGAAAAAGAGCCTATATAGTAGCATTTTATCCTAAAAAAATTAAAATTAAAAACAAGCTCAGCACAACTTGACATTCTTCGCATCTTTCAATCCACTGTTGAATATTGCTTGTTGAAAGTCTATTTGCTCCTATATATAAATCCCTTCCTTCCCCCCTCCCCCCCCCAGTCAAGGGGCAAAACACTTCGATGAGGTTCTAGTGGGAGTCAGAGAGTTGTGGAAATCCCCGTTTGATTAGCACAGGTCCTTTGTGAAAGAATTCATGAACCCGAAGAGTTTTAAGGGGCAAAAATAGAAGTTTATTGTTGTTTGATAGAAAAACTGACTTCTTCAATGGCAAAGTCCTATTAGGGAAATGGAGGCTGGGACAGAAGAAAATGTCTTCTCAGTGGGCAGGAGTCCTGGCAGCTATGGGAAAGAGGCAAGGAATGTTACTTTGGACATTCTGCAAATAAAATGAGTTTAGAAATATCCTTTATAGAAAATCTGAGACTCAGGTTTCAGGTTGAAAAGAAAGCCAAAGACCCCAGGCCTAAATGGAAATCACTTTTTGAAGGCTTCTGGAATTTCCTGAAAAGGATCTGCATCAATGGGGTGATTTGCCTTAGAAAAGCCCAGACGTAGAAAAGCTTTCTCATAGACTTTCTGGAGTCTGGGAGGACAGAATTTCAGAGTATTAATATATATATAATTAATATATACCATCTTCTCCCCATTCTTCTTGTACTTAATTAGCTCTAATTCTTGCTTAGACAAATTATGGTTTGACTATACATATACAACTCCTACATCAATAATATGACTATTTTGTTTTCTGCAATGTTAGTTGCTCACAATGTACAGTGACTACCAATTACTAAATCATAATATGTAGTCAACAAAGCTTCAGGGCCAAGACAAGTCTATTATATAATTCTTCCTGAACTATGCCTTTTTATTTATTTCATCCAATTCTCAGCTTTTTCTTCCTTTCCATTTGAAAGATAACAATAAACCAGAAACAAAAAATCAAGTATCAGAGTATATGCTAACTTAATTTAGAGGGTCTAATTAAGTACTTCAAAAAACTTATTTAGCTTTTTTTTTAAATCTTCAACAACCAATATTAGCATATAAGCAATTATTTCCATGCTAGTCTCTGTAAAAATGTATTGTTAATACTACAATACCTAATATATATACTAGGAAATATTTCTTGAAGTTTTTGGGTATAGGATAAAATCCATCCCAACAAGACTTTTCTTTGCCTCTTCCAGAACACCTGTGAATCATTCTTCCCCTTATCTATAATGTTCTTCTCTCTCTTAATTTAGTATTTACAGCAAAACATCAAGATTGATATGTGATTTAGTTCCTCTAGCTTTATGACAACTTACTGGGGCAGCTAGTAGCATAATAGATAAAATGCTGGAGTCAGGAAGATCATTTCTGGGCTCTGATACGAACTAGCCATATGACCCTGGGCAAGTCATATAACCCCGTTTGCTTCAGTTTCCTCATCTGTAAAATGATTTGGAGAAGGAAATGGCAAACTATTCTTCTATTTCTGCCAAGAAAACCCCAAATGGGGTCATAAAGAGTTGGAAAGGCCTGAAAATGACTGAACAATGCATTAGAAAAGGCCCTCAGATTTAGAATATCAATAAATTTACAGACAGTTAAAAAATGTGTGATTCTTAAGGTATTCTCTGCCAATCACTCGAGGCAAAAGAATGGCCTGGGACTGAAAGCTTCTTTGTACTTTTGTTTCATGAACCAAATATTCCTCACTAAATGGCCAGTTTTAAAGGTGATATGCCTTTTATTTAGGCATACAGATCCTTGAAAAATAGGACTCATCTATTGCCAGGGTTAACCTTGCCATCTTCTTAGTACTAATATGAATTGTCAGAGCTCATGTTCATCTGTCAGTCTTGAAACTTCCAAACCTGAATGGGGCATAAGAATTTTAAAAGGCTGAATTCAACAATTTCTAAGCACCTTCTGTGTCAAGATGATGAGGTTTAGATTTGGGGAACCCAAATGAAATTAAGGTTTCTGGTGGTCAGGGAGTAAAATGAGGTCTAGTGGCAGGTTTAGGGTTCAGGGTAGGTTTGGCTCCTCTGCACCACGCCTTGGGATTCGGCGCAAGGGTAGGGAGTTTTGGGGAACCCTCTTCTGGCAGCACAAGTTCTCTGTAAAGGAATTTACAGACCTGAAAACCTAGATTGATAAAAGAGGTTTATTATGGGGATTGGAAGTAAGGTTAAAGTCTGGTTAAGGAAACAGGTGAGGGTAAATAAAGAGAGGATAGCAGCACTGGAAAGAGTATGCCTGTGGGCAGCGGCCCTTGGCATGCCAAGCATAGCATAGCATGGCATGTTTGGAACCTCTGCAAAGAGAGGGATTTTAGTTTGGCTCTTTTTATAATGAGAGATTTAGCTAAAGGGGGCTCGTGGGTGGAGTCCCAAGTTGGCTCCTAGCTAGGTTTCAGCTATGGCTAGAATTTGAACTGAATTCAATAGGTTTCAGGACTGAGCTGACCCCACCTAGATAACAAAGATGAAACTGTTTGTCCTTTCAGGGTGAAGTCCCTCACTGAGGCAGAGTTGAAGGAGATTTTCTCCTTTAAGGAATTTCAGAGTTTTGGGGTCCCCTCTTCAAAGACTGGGTGTTTTTTACCTTTTCTGTTAATTTAGTTTACTTTAAAAAATACAGATATCTTCTACCTGATTAACTCCCCATACCACATCAACTTTGCCTTGTGGCAAAGAAAAACAATTTTTAAAAATCCCATTTGGTCAAAAGAGCACTGGACCTGAACTTAGGAGAACCCAAGTTCAAATCCAGTTTCACTTAGCCTCTCTGCCTCAGTTTTCTCAAATGTAAAATAGAAATAACTTTGTGAGCACTTGCTGATCTTGCAAGGTAATAAGGATCAAATGAGCTATTTGCTAAAACCTTCACATAGTAGAGTAGATGCTCTATAAATATTAACTGTTTTATTACTATTGGAAATAATAATATAAAATAATTGTTAATTACTAGTACTGTTAGTCTCTTAACTAAGCCCATGAGGAAGGATATTTGTTTCATTAGTTGTTTTCCCTAGGAATCTTCATTGCTTTATCTTTTTAATTTCATAGATATTTTGTTTTCACATCATTTTTGCTTCTCCTAAGTGAACCATATCCCTCTCCCTCTCCCTCCCCCCCCCTTTCTCACATATCACACACACACCCTCCATACAGGGCTTTTTTGTTTCAGGGTCCTCCCCCTTGCTGTAAGGCAATCAAGGAAGCACCAAAGAAGGTGCTGTTAACTTCACTGGCTTTTTAAAATTATAGTTTTCAGACTCAGGAATTCTAGTGCCTTAGAGTGATCTTTTATTTACAATGTTTTAGCAACTCTGTAATGGTGTTCTTTGGTCCTGTTTATTTCATTCTGAATCAGTTCATACAAATTTTTCCATGTTTCTGTTAATTTTTTTCTTTCTATATAACAGTATTCCACCATTCACATACCATCCGGATTTTTTTCCTTCAGTCATTTCCCATCAATGGGCACCCTCCCTTGTTAGGATTACAAGGTGATAACTCAGGTTGTCTGTGCAACTCTCTAGCTCAGAATTCATACCTTTGGTTCGGGCCTTTGAAAGGAGTTTGTACCTTTGGACTTCTGGGGAGAAGTTTACATGTTTAAAGGAGTTTGCACACCTTTAAGAGGAGCAAGTTCATTGGTTAAAGTATTTTCCCACAAGCCCCTGAGTTCTCACATGCCCCTTTAAAAGGAGCAAGTTCATTGGTTGAAGTATTTTCCCACAAACCCCTGAGTTCTCACATGCCCATTCTCTGCGAGGATAAAAGAGGCAACATTGAGCCTGGAGGACAGTCTGGCTGGGAGACTGAGTCGAGATGGCAGTCTAGAAGGATAACTTAGAGACGACCAGACCTTCACACTCCCTCAAAATTCTTTTCTACTATAAATAATACTGCTAAGGTTATTTCAGTGTATATTGATTGGACTTGTGCTTCTAACTTTGACTTCCTTGAGATTACTGAGTCAAGTGATATGGATCATTTAGTCACATTTCTAGAACAATTCTGAACTGAAATCAATGAGATCCCTTTCACAGTTTAATGTCTCAGATAATTAAAGAATCAAAAAAGCTCAACTGATACTTTGGCTTTAGTTTACCAACAATAGAAGCAATAGGAACCTTGGGAGAAATTCATATTAAAGAGAAACTAAAAAGAGTTCATGAGGGTAACTATGGTCTAGAAAATAGAAGTCTTGGTTATGACCTGGAAGAGGGAACAGATTTATCCTACATGGTGCTACAGGGTAAAACAAGGACCAGCAGCTGAAAATCCAAGCAGCAGTCTAATTAAAAAAAAAAAAAAAAAATCACAATCAAGTAAAACTAGAGTTTTTCAAACTTAAGATTTATTGACTTTTTTAGATATTGAATCTAATTCAATCATTAGAGGCTATATAATTACTTGTCAGAAGTTGTAACAGCTTCCTGCAAGGAATATGAAAGTTGAATTAAATGACCTCAATACTAACATGCTTTAAGAGGTTAGAACATTGGGATAGGTTTAATTTTTTAAAGTTGGTATTTATGTACTTCTCTAAGATTTAAAAAACACATTATACATACTATCTCATTTGATCCTAACAACAATCTAGCTAATAGGAGGTGCTATTATTATTTTCATTTTACAAAAATGAAAACTAAGTCTGAGAGAATTTAAGTGACTTGTCCACCATCCTACAGCTATTTTGTCTCTTTCAGACACTGGATCTTCCTGGCACCAAATGCAATACTCAGTCAGTCCATTGTACTAGCTGCCTTCTAATTTAATCATGTTATGCAACTATGGGTGATTGATTGTTCTCTGGTAAATTGGAACTAGAATCTCACACACTAATCAATGAAAATTTATAACCCACCCCCAGTCCTTTTGTAGTAATGTAATTCAAATTATCCTGTTAGGCTAAAAAGATCAAGAGAGAAAAGAATAAAATTCATTTGAAGTCATTCAATAAAAATTTAATTAGCATTTAATACAATATTTTTTTACTCAATCAACTTAACTGTATTTCTCCTTAAAGGAGAATTCATAACTTTTATAGCTAGCCACAAAGAGTCACAAGTGATCTAATGTACCTGTTTATTTTATTTTATTTTTTAAGGAAAGAAAGCAGTGAGTAAAAGATATATATATATATATATATATATATAGATCACATTCTGTGAGGAGATTTCTTTTCACTCAAGTCAGATTCTTTAAACCAATTGGACATAGAGCCCTGAGGCCCATTCTGTATTTTAATTTGTTTCCTAAGTAGAAGAAACTCCAGCAGAAAAATCACTTGGGCATCGGCACATATGCAGAGCAGCCAAGATATCTTTTTCCTTTGCCACTGAACATACATTAAGAGGCATGAGAGAGAAGCAGCATGAAAAAGTTATCAAAAAGAATATAAATAAAAATAAGTTTCCCCAACAGTGCAAGACTACTGACCAAGTAAGTAGTACATCAACAGATAAGAATTATCTTCCCAAATTAGCCAAAAGAACATAGTTCAATAGAAGCAAAAAGAATCTGCATCTAGGAGTCATTTAATAGTTTATCCAAGAATCCCTATAAACCAGCAGAAGAACAGGGACGAGAATACCCTAAAATATGTCATTTTATCACCAGCAGTTTTTCCCTTTGAAATGTTATACTTCATGGCTAAAAATAGATCCTTTGCTAGGAGCCACTAACAAGAAATTTTTGTTTCTTTTTTTAATAAAATTTTATTCATAGCTATTTTTATCATCTACATTTCCCATTCTTTCTCCCTACATCTTCCTAGAGAATAAAGGGAAAAGGGAAAAAGTTCAAAAAAACTATAGCCACACTAGAAACTGGAAAATGAATGGATGTTCATCAATTGGAGAATGGTTGGGTAAATTATGGTATATAAATGTTATGGAATATTATTGTTCTGTAAGAAATGACCAACAGGAGGAATACAGAGGCTTGGAGAGACTTATATCAAGTGATGCTGAGTGAAACGAGCAGAACTAGGAGATTATTATACACTTCAACAATGATACTATATGAGGATGTATTCTGATGGAAGTGGAAATCTTCAACATAGAGAAGAGCTAATCCAATTCCAATTGATCAATGATGGACAGAATCAGCTACATCCAGAAAAGGAACACTGGGAAATGAGTATAAACTGTGAGCACTGTTTTGTTTTGTTTTTCTTCCCAGATTATTTTTAGCTTCTGAATACAATCCTTCTTTGCAACAACAACAAAAAAATTCAGTTCTGCACATATATATTGTACCTAGGATATACTATAAGATATTTAATATGTATGGGAATGCCTGCCATCTAGGGGAGGGAAGGAGGGGAAAAATTTGAAACAGAAGGGAGTACAAGGGATAATGTAAAAAAAAAAAAAAATTACCTATGAATATGTACTGTCAAAGAAAATGTTATAATTATAAAAATAAAAAAAAATTAAAAAAAAAAAACCTAAAGCGCCCCCCCCCCCCCCCACACACACACACACACAAATACATATAATTATAAACATATAGTAAATTCACCATGTAACTTTTAAAAGCTATCCTGCTTGTCTGTAACTCCCTTCTGGTTTCTCTTTGCATTTCAGAAACATGTTTCAATAACCTTTGGTTTTCTTTTCTTTCTTTTTTTGGGGAATAACTCTAGCTTTCTTTTGTCTTATCCAAATTGAGAAAAAATATAGTCAAGCAAAACAAATTCCCACATTTGCTTTTGTCCAAAAATGTTTGTCTGATTCTGGAAATCCACTGAGTCTATGAACCTATGCTAGGAGTTAGGTAGCAAGCTTCATCATTTAGTCTTCGGTACTGTAGCTGGTCATTCATCAAACAGAATTCTTAAGGTTTTCAAAGTTGTTGTCTTTGGGCATCTTTTACTTCAAGTTCTTTGCTATAAAGAGCACTGATGTAAATATTTTTATACATATAGGTCCCTTTACTCTCTAATCTTTTGGGGGTATCAAGCCAGTAATGGTATCTCAATGGATATTTCATGGATAAGTGATATTTTGGGCAGTGTTCCAAAGTGTTTTCCTGAACAGCTAGACCAAACTCCATCAACAAGGCATCAGTGTACCTATTTCGTCATAACCATTCTAACAATGGTCATTTATCTTTTTTCTTCTGGTCAACATTCTCAACATGAGATTGGGTATAAAGAAGAACCTGAGAGATGGTTAATAATATCGAGCATTTTTCATATCCTTGTTGGATTTCTTTCTCAATTTAAGAAATGTCTTTGACTTACTATTGGGAAATGACTCATTTTTATAAATTTGTATTACTTCTTTACATCTTAGTTATTATAAGATCTTTATCAGAAAGACTTACTGTCAAGACTGTTTCCCAGTTAACTATTTTCCTTTTAACTTCACTGTTTATGCAAAAACTTTTTAAATTCTATGTAATCAAAAGTGTCCATTTTATTTTCTGTGATCCTTTCTATTCCATGACTGGTTATGAACACTTTCCCTAATCACAAGTTATTTTCTTCCTTCCTGTTTGTAACATTTTTTATCTTTTAACTCATATATCCATTTGAAGCTTCTACCCAACTGCTTCCAGTTTTTCCAGATGTTTTCTTCAATAGTCGAGTTCCTTTGGATCACAACAATTTAACAGGATTTTGTTTGAATGTTTTGTTGTTGTTCTTTCCATTTACATTGTTAAAGTTATCGTATATGGTATTTTCATAGTTCTGATTACTTCACTTTGCATCTGCTCAAACAAATCTTCCCATGTCTCTCTGTATTATGTTCATTTCCTTACACCACAGTAATATTTCACTATTTATCATTTGTTTAGCCACTCCCTACTTGACAGATATTTATTTCTCAATCTTTGCTATTACAAAAGTGTTGCTATAAAGGTTGGTGCATATGAGGCTCTTCATTTGGAATATCAATCTAGTAATGGAATCTCTGGATCAAAAGCACATGGACAACTTTGGAATAGTTTCTAAAAAGCTGTTTTGATGCAATTTTTTATACTCATTCCATGCCTAAAAATGTTCTTCAGTGCACCAATGGGGATGGGGTGGGGTCAGGAAGAAAGTTAATTTATTACAAATTGACAAATTCACTTCTGTGAAAAGATAAGAGTCAATTCAATTCAGAGTTTTTTGAGTATCTACTGAAATGGGGCAAAAGTTAATGTTTTCCGGCAAATTTGGAATAGAGAATATCAGAAAATATCTAGTCCCAAGAATGACCTACAACAAAATTAAGGAACATTAGGATAAGTTTAAAATTGAATGTAATTTCTTCTTTTTTACTTGAAATCAACAATATTGTATATACTACCATTCTTTAGGAAGGAATTTTCCTAGGATCCCTGCCAAAACTGAAACTAACGGGAGGAAATCCCACAACACAAATGTCCTCTATTGAGATATTTTTCAAGAACTACCCATTCTATTAAGAGTTTTGGGAAAAAAGAGTGAATCAGAGAAAGAACTGGATTCTAGACCTAAAGTGCTACACAACAATAAAAAAAAAATTGCCACTCTGTCAAAAAGGTCCCCAAATGTAGTTTTCAGGAAACCCCTGGATTCTTCTTGATATGATATGCTCTGTGAAGAAGGAAGCTAAGCACATGCATGGTTGGCACAACTCATTTCAGGGATGGCTCCAATAAGTATCACACTCACCCCTCCCTACTACCCATACTCTCACTACACTTGCTGGCTGTGATCTGTATCAATCATCCCATCTCCCAGATCTGGGCCTTTGCACATACCCCAGTCTCCAGCCTACAATGCCCCCCCCTTCTCTCAGATCCCTGGCTTTATTCAAATCTCAGCCCAGATGCCACCCTGACAAGGAGCCTTTACTTCTTCTTCTTCTTCTTCTTTTTTTTTTTTTAATGGTGAACAAGCCATGAACCATCATCCTTTTATTTTTATTTTATTTTTAAAAATTTTTTTTATTCATTTTTCCAAATTATCCCCTCCCTCCCTCCACTCCCTCCCCCCATGACAGGTAATCCCATACATTTTACATGTGTTACAATATAACCTAGATACAATATATGTGTGTAAATACCATTTTCTTGTTGCACATTAATTATTAGCTTCCGAAGGTATAAGTAACTTGGGTAGATAGACAGTAGTGCTAACAATTTACATTCACTTCCCAGTGTTCCTTCTCTGGGTATAGTTATTTCTGTCCATCATTGATCAACTGGAAGTGAGTTGGATCTTCTTTATGTTGAAGATATCCACTTCCACCAGAATACATCCTCATACAGTATTATTGTTGAAGTGAATACTGATCTTCTGGTTCTGCTCATTTCACTCAGCAATAGTTGATGTAAGTCTCTCCAAGCCTCTCTGTATTCCTCCTGCTGGTCATTTCTTACAGAGCAATAATATTCCATAATCTTTATATACCATAATTTACCCAACCATTCTCCAATTGATGGACATCCATTCAACTTCCAGTTTCTAGCTACAACAAAAAGAGCTGCCACAAACATTTTGGCACATATATGTCTCTTTCCGCTCTTTAGTATTTCTTTGGGATATAATCCTAATTAACAGCAATGCTGGGTCAAAGGGTATGCACAGTTTGATAACTTTTTGGGCATAGTTCCAAATTGCTCTCCAGAATGAGCCTTTACTTCTTAGGGTCTTCTCCTTCCATAATAAATACTCTTCAGGAGAAGGGGGAAGGAGGAAGGAGGAGGGGAGAGGGAGATGGGAGGGTGCTAATAGAGCTATGAAGGGAATATGTTCAAAAATTACTAAATCACACACACAAACAAAACAGACCCTTTATGTTCAAGTTGGGCTTGACTCCTTCCCCAGGGAGTCGAGCCCAACTTGAACATAAAAGTTAAAATCAATAAATGGGATGGAAAAAGTGGACAAACAACAACAAAAAAGAACATGACCATAGAAAGTTATTATGATGACAAGGAAGATTAAAACACAAACCCAGAAGACAACAACAATACCAAGACAGCTACATACAAAACCTCAAAGAAAAATATGAATTAGGTTCAAAAAAGAATTCCTGAAAGAGCTTAAAAAGGTTTTTAAACATCAAATGAGAGAGGCAGAGGAAAAATTTGGGAAAGAAATGAAAGTAATTCGAGGAAATCATGAAAAAAAAAAAGAGCCAAAAGTTTGGTAAAAGAGGGGGAAAAATACTTCAGAAAATCAACCCTTAAAAAATATGATAGGGCAAATGGTAAAAGATGCACAAAAATTCAGAATTGGTCAAATGGGAAAAAATGAAGAAAAAGATTCCTTAAAAAATAGAGTAAGTCAAATGGAAATGGAAGTATGTAAGCTCAATGAAGAAAATAATTTCCTAAAAATCAGAACTAGGCAAGTGGAAACCAATAACTAAATGAGACATCAAGAAACAATAAAACAAAATACCAAATAACCATGAAACAAAGTCCAAAGAATGAAAAAAAAGAAAAAAAAATGAAATATTGGAAAAAACCTGGAAAACAGATCCAGCAAAAAACTTACATGAACTGATGCTAAGGGAAGTGAGCAGAACCAAAAGATCATTATATACAGTAACAAGATTATATGATGATCAATTATGATGGACTTCTGAGGGAAGATGAGAGTGGAGGAAGAGAAAGAGAAGTAGAACTGCATCAGCACAAATAGGGAAAATAGAGGACAAAAACTCTGAGGAAAACTGGAAAGCAGTTTGGCAGAAATAGGTATAGACCAACATTTCATAATGGATATCAAGTTAAGGTCAAAACTGGAAAAATGATTTACATTTAAAGGGTGACATCATAAGTAAATTAGGGGAGCATGGAATAGTTTACTAGCGAGATCTATGGAGATATGATAAGATTTATGTTCAAATAAGCATTATGAGTAAAATGGATAATAATTGATTATATTAAATTTAGAAAAACCAATGTGGCCAAAATTAGAAAGGAAAGCAGAAAACTGGGGGAAATTTTTCCATAGCAAGTTTCTCTGATGAAGGCCTCATTTCTCTAATATACAGAAAATTGAGTAAGAATTTATAAGTATTTATAAGTTTTTTGGGATCTGTTTTCTTTTATAATATGACTAATATGGAAATGTTTTGCATGACTGTAAATTTAAGAATAAGTCAATTGAAACATGGTAAAAAATATGAACAGGCAGTCTTCAAATCAAGAAATCAAAGCTATCAATAGTCATATGAAAAAAATGTTCTACCTCACTATTGATCAGAAAAATGCCAATTAAAACAACTCTGAGGCAACACCCGATACCTATCAGATTGGCTAATATGACAGGAAAGGGAAATGGGTAAATGTTAGAGGTGGAGGCAACACTACTACTAGGTCTGTAGCTTAAAGAGATGTTTTTTTTGTTGTTGTTGTTTTTTTTAGGAAGGGGATGGGGTGAACAGGAGTTATAGCAGCCCTTTTTGTAATGGCAAAGCACTGGAAGTTGAGAGGATGTCCATCCATCAGTTGTGAAATGGCAGAAGTTGTGATTGTAATTGAAATACATCAATACTGATGCAAAGTGAAGTGAACAGATAGCAACATAGTAAGGATGATCAAACATGAAAGACCTAGTTATTCTTAGCAACACAATAATCCAAGACAATTCTGAAGGACTTAAGATGAAAAATGCTATCTACCTGCAATGAGAGATTGATGGAGTACAGATTGAAGCATTTTTCAGACTTTCTTGGTTTTTTGGGATCTGTTTTCTTTTATAATATGACTAATATGGAAATGTTTTGCATGACTGTAAAACCTTTATCAAATTGCTTGCTTTCTCAACAGAGGACAAGGAACAGAGGAAGGAAGAAAATATGGAACTCCAAATTTTTAAAAAAACCAAGTATTAAAAATTGTTTTGACATGTAATTTAAAATAAAATTAAATATTTTTTTAAATTAAATACAGCTAGGAAAGTAAAAAGGAACCTTTTTTTAGACTTTTCAACAATAGTCTGAGGAATTTGTATTTCATCTAAAGGTCACTATTACTGAAAATGTTCCACCTACCTATATATTAGGAAAAAGCCCTAAGGAGAAGTAAAATCAAAGAGACAAAGACAGAAGGGGAAGAAATCAGAGATAATTTAATTCACATTTGTCTGGCTTTGTTGGAGTTTGTCATATACAAGTCCTTACATGAATTATTAAAAAGTCAACTCATTTTTAAGTTGTTTTAACTTCCCTCCTCCATCTTGTTTTACAGGTTTGCTCTTGCAAGCCCCCTAGAGATAAATTCCTTACCTCCTGGTACACAGACCAAAAGTCAGAACAGAGAAGAGTATTTGGGTTCCTAGCAATGCTAGAATATGCCCTCCTGTGAGTATCGTGACAAAAGACAGCAACAAAAGGATCCTTGGATAAGAGACCTGAATCAACAAAGCTGGAAACTACCAGAGGAAAAGCTTTCCCTCTATTCTAAGATGATCTAAAACATGGGAATCCATTATTGGTGGGTCATTTCTAAAGGTAAAAGCAGGTTCTAGAGGGGCCTCGCTAGAGGCCTAGAATAAAGAAGTGGAGTGTTATTAAGGGTGCTTGGTTTTCACAGTGGCTGACATGGATCACACCTTTACAACTTGGATTTTGCTTCTGTTTTGTCACTTGTATAAAATGAGATGGCAACTGGGATTAAATAGATAGCTAGGTAGTGCTGGGTACAAATACTGCATCAAATACTTATTGGATACACTGTGATTTCCCAAAAGAGTAAACTCAAAATCTGAGATTATGCTAATAGATTTATCTTTACCAAAAGAATTTGCCAACAGTTCATTTGTAATCTCTGAAGCATCTTGCTTTGAATGAAGCAAATTTAGAATAAGATTTGGCAAGAAAAGGACATCTACCACAGTCAAACTGGACACTCACTCTCTGTCATGGGTGAGAACAATTAATTCTCCTTCCTAGAAATGGTCCCACATAGCCTACTATAGCAAAACCTTTAGACCTTAAAAGGAACTTACACCAGAATATAATGTGCACTCACCATGGCTTCAGTATGCCATAAAATTATAACAGATCAGCACTTGCTTTTTGGCAAACTCCTCTGAGATAAATTCACTGTCATCACTTAATCTCATTTCCCATAGTTTTACTAATCTCTACAGACTTTGCAAACTAAGATGCACAAACAACTTCTGGCCACATTTTAAGCAGCTTACTAGGCCAAATTGGAAATCTGCTACAACCTTCAAAGTCCAGATTCTTGTCTACAACTGTTTTTAGCTGCAACCATCACATACACAAAAAGGAGAGTAGTACTAGCTACATTACTGCTTCACCAACTGGCTTTTTAAAACTATAGCTCCTGACATATAGTAGGTGCTTAATAACTATTTTTTCACCAAATCTGAGTTGGAACTTCAGTAGTCACTTAAATCAAATCTATACTTAAAGATTCCCTAATAAATAAATAACCAAAAATGATTGTCCAATTTCTGTTTAAAGATCTTAAAAAGGAGGCACGCTAGGTGGCACCAGTACTGGAGTCAGGAGGACCTGAGTTCAAATGCAGCTTTAGTTACTAGCTGTATTACTCTAGTCAAGTCACTCAACCCTGACCGTCTTAAAAAAAAAAAAAATCCCAGAAGGAGAATCCACCAGGCAGCCTATTCCACTTTTGGACACCTTAATTGTAAGTTTTTCATGACATTTTAATCCCAAATCAGCCTCCTGGAAATATCTACCAAATACTCCTACTTCTGCCTTCTGGGACCAAACAGAAGGAATCAATGTTATCTGCAATTCTGACATGTATGGTATTTCTTTCTCAAAGTCACTGATATCTGCCCTGTTGACAGAACACCATTAAATAGCTATTCTTGGTTCAGGCATCCAATCAGTTCTGAGTCCACATCTCTGCAGCTTCATCCCAAGAACAATATGAGATACTGTGTCAAAAGTTTTACTGAAATCCACTCATATGAAAGAGTGTTCTAAATCACTACTGATCAGAGAAATGCAAATTAAGACAACTCTGAGATACCAGTAAGAAATGACCAGCAGGATGAATTCAGAAAGGTTTGGAGAGACTTACATGAACTGATGTTGAGTGAAATGAGCAGAACCAGAAGAACAACAAAATACTGTATGTGATAAAGATAAAATAAAACCGTATTTTATAATATTTTATTTACTTACAGTACAAAAAAAGTTTTTTGTTTAGGGCCAGGGGACACATGAACTATGTACTGCAGTGACAATGGAAATAGAATGTGTGGGGCAGGAAGAAAAGTACCAGGTTTGGGACTGGAAGAATAGGTGCCTATCTTCTGCAGCTGTGGTGGGGTCAGAATGAAAAAGAATTAACAAGCCAGGACTTCAGTCAGCAACAGAATAACCAGCTGCTTTCAAGAGAACAGCAGAGGCAGGTGGTGACTGAAACCCCTGCACAGCTGGGCAGCACTCCCCGAGTCTTGTATTTTCATGGTACACCTTAACTAAATTATCTTCAATATCCCACTCTGGAGACCACAGCCCTAAAATCTTTTACTCTTTGGAGAGTAAACAGACCCTCATGAGACTGAGTTGCAGAGCAGGGGTCAGCCAACCTGTTCTGCAAGAGGGAATTTCCTAAAACAATGAAATCATCCTAAGCCCTCTAAAACAAACATCTGTATATGCTAAAAGTGTTTAAATCAAGGAAAGATCTATGCTGATTGGAACTATAAGGGACAGTTTCATGGTGGAACTTAAGCTGGACAAGCCTGAAATGGGAGAGGAAGACTTTCCAGGAAAGAGTGATCTCATTATGAAAAAGGCATTGTGCTGAATTTTAAGAGCTATGAACTTAGACCTGACACAATGCTTTCATTCAGGGATTTTGCAATTTAGAAGATATATAAATAACATGGACACAAATAAGCATGCTGTGAACATGATAAAGGCAAAGGAGAGGGACAGCCAGCTTGCTCCAAGGAACTTGCAGAGGAAAAGACCATTTTCATCTAGTTTTAGGTGTGGAAGTGGGCAGCAGACAGAACTACAGAAAGGCAGCTGAGCTGGCTCTTATGAGAAGAAAAAGAATAGTTGGGAGATGTGGGTAGAAAGCATCATGGACATGGAGGGCTGCAATATGGGGAAATATGAAGCTTCCTTTAGAATGCACATGCCCAGGACCAAACCCACGGTGTAATAAGTACTCTTCAGGGTAAATATCCCATTTAGATTAAACCAGAATCAAGTTGCACATAATTTTTGGTCTAGGTCAGTGACATCAAATAAGTAGAAACAGATTTCTACCAGTCACATATTGACTTTAGAAAACCACAAATTAACATTATTTATAGTATGCTGTCTTTTTATTTGTTTAAACATTTAATTTGGTTTGGCGCTCTGTAAGTTTGATACCTCTGGTCCACAAGCCTTGTTGGAGTTACAAAACATACCTCCTCCACCCCCAAAAGAGGTGAATTTCTGAGCTCTAATAGGAATGCCAATTTGTGTGGAGCAAACTCTTGGCACCAGTCACCATAATCAAAGAATTCTAGACACTGGGCCAAAGAGAAAACACACACACACACACACACACACACACACACACACACACACACACACACACACAATAATTCTACAATGCAATCTTTTCCTTATCCAATTATACATCGTAATTTGGCCAAGTTTTTCCAAAAGAATATAAGTTCCATGAAGGATTCTTTGAATCTCGAGTGCTTAGAACAATACCTGACATAAGTAATGCTTTTGATTCATTCAATCATGGATTTAATTTAGAGGGCTATGCAATGTTTCGGAGATTGCTATAATGAACACACTACCATCAGCGAACAGAAGTAGATGGAGAACCTTCACTATAAACAAAAATACTTATCCCATTTGAATTTTTCATTTTATATCCTCTAAGGGAGTGGAAAATCCCCATTTTTATACCTTTTCTGATATTTACAAGCAGGAATTATTTCTGTTGTTTTAACTTCAAAAGAATTTTATGATATTCAAATATATGAGACACAATGTTGGAAGATGATTTTCAGGGCCATGTCTTACTGAATTAATTTCTTTTTAAAAATTCAGTTAAGCAAGGGGATGGATCTATTTTTTTGCACCTTTCAGGAATTATGTGACTACATATATGTAGATTGACTTTAAGTCTTTTGAAAATCTGTATCTCATACCTTCCCCTCAGGGTTACCTTTGATTAGAAGTGTCAAATTTCATAGCCTCCAAAATTCCCCAGTGGCATAGAATCAGATTACAATGTAATTGGAAAATATTTAACAAAATAAATAAAAGACAACATAAGTGAATGTTAATTTGCGGTTTCTATTTAAATACAACTGCCCTAGATAGTCCATGTTCAAATATTCTGTAGAGATGGAAGAGTTGGAATTCTGGTTAGTAGCTAATCACTGATATTCTCATGCATTCCATTTTCTGGCCTAAGCATTTATTTTCTCTTTTATTCAGTTATCTTTAGAACTGAGTCCTTTCAACACCTCACAATTATGTTGCCTTCCACATAGTCCTCCTCCACTGTGTGTACCTACCTTAACTCAGCTGTCCTCCCCATAATTTATTTTCTGTAAATTTCACTTTTAGCTCACCAATCTACAACCACCATGTCATCCAAATGTCAGAAAAAAATGGCTTCCTGTTTTATAGACATAGTACTACTCATTATCTTCTATCAACCTCCTTTTTAAGACTTTATAAACAAGGTTGTTTTTTAAATCTTAGATCATCAAGCTTTTGCTGGATAAAATTAAACTAAGTGCCGCAGTGAATAGTGCTGTATTTGGCATCAGCAAGATTAGATTTCAAATTCTCCCTCAGATACTGACTTGCCGTGAGACAACTTCTCTCAACCCCAATTTCTTCATCTGTAAAATTGGCACCTATCTCTCACTTGGCCATTGTAAGGGTCAAATGAAAAACCATTTGCAAACCTTAAAGCACTCTATAAATGCTATTATCACTGTCATTATAAGGTGGTTTCTAGAGTTGCAAATGATTCACAATAGGTTTGTAAAACACTGATTTCAATGTCAGTGTCTGTTCTTTTACCCCCTTCCCGTTTTCCAGAATCAGCTCCTTATTTAAACAGGACATATTTTATTAAAACAGGTTTTTAGCATATGCCATATTTTAGTTTCTTATTAACTTTGTTCTAATTTGGCAACGATTTTTATCTTAGCTTTGTAAGCTCTGACTGTACACAAAAAGTTATACGGGCAACAAGTTGTTTCTGGTCCTTTAAGATAAAAAAATTTATTTTTTTAATGCTTACCATTATCCATCATTTCCTAACTTTTCTTAAAGAAAACATTCAGAATATACAGACACGAGGTTTCTTTGTGGCGCACAAAGTAAGTCTTTAGGCTCCATTTCTTACTGCTTTCCTCCCTTATACTATGCCTTTATTGAAGTCACTAAGCATTACAGCATAAACTAATATAATTTGGATGACTTAATGACATTTTTGTGCCTTTGTGGAATCTGTTAAATGGGGGCAGCAAAGTGGCCTAGTGCTCTGTAGTCTGGAAGACCTAACTTCAAATCTGACCTGTGTGATTTGAGCTGTGTGACCATGGTTTTCCTCAGGTACATTATCTAAAAAATGGAACTGTTCTTTCCCAGGATTGTTGTGAGGATCAAATGAGATAATAACTGTAAAGCAGTTAACAACATATGAAGTATTATATAAATGTTAGCTACTATTAATTCTCTAACTGAATACTCTACAACAGATGTTGGGGTATAAGTTCAAGTAATCTTGTGGTGGTAGTTGTTCCACAGATAATCATTAATACTGCAATATGACATGAGTATGAAATTATATTTCTTTTGTTGCTTTTGGATGCAACAAAATTGGTTTGGACAAAACCAATCTGGCCAATTCCTTTATTTGCCTCTCCAAGGAAGGACCTAAATCTTTACCTTTATCTGCAACTTCTTTCTGTCTTTTAGTTCCATTTTTAATCAATATTTTTTTCAAGATTCAAGATTATTTAAGATTGCTATGAATTTGTTCCTCAATTGCATCAACGAATTTTTACAACTGCTCTAAAATATAAAAAGAAAATATGGTACCCAAATCCATGCAATCTGTCTAGGACAAAAGAATTTTTAAAAGTTTAAGATGAAATAGTTAAGACCTGCTTTCTCCCCTCTCTTTTCCAAAAACATCAAAAATTTAAACTATAAATCAGGAGTTAAATAAGATAGAAGGATAAACTTAGTGCCAATTAAGTAAAAGCACACTTAGACAAAATGCTAATAAAACTATTTGATTGAAAATGTATACAGATGTAGCCTTGTTTATAATAGCATTTTTTGTAAATTCTACAGGACAGTGGAGAGCATGCTAGGGTAATAAGCAATTAGTGAATTGTCTAAGTATGAAAATGAAAAATGAAATTATTACTTGAAAGTTGGAAAACCCGTTTTTCTCAAAATTTAGTCCTGAGATTCCCTACTCAGGGGTTCTCAAACTAGGCCCACGGGCCAGATGCAGCAGCCAGCCAGGTTATGGCAAATGGGCTGAGGGGCGGAGACCTTATTATCTCCAGTAACAAAGTAATTGTTATCATGCTAAAAAAAAAGTAGAGATAAATTTGAGCTACCATAATACTAAAAGTCTGATGTCAATAATTAGCTAATAATCGAAGTAACAACACTTAGGTGACAATGGAATCTGAAAGAACAAACAAAAAAGGCTAGTCATTTGACAAAACTTTAAAAAAGGGAATGTGAAACATTTTATGTTAGATCTCAGATTTGACATATCACAATAAAAATAAAAACAAGTCTTATATGACTTGGATAAGAAAACCATCACATGAGTAAAAATAAAGATATAAGTTGAAGAAACAGAATGTCTAAGACAGACAAAACAGATGGGCAACAGTATTAGATCTGTTGTGTAAATATTTTTATTTAAAATTAGACACCACACACATATAAAGTAGAAAATTAATGTTAGTAACCTAAATTAAAGGACATCAAGCAACTTCAATAATCTAAATTAAAGGGCAGCAAGCAACTTAAAAGAATTACAAAAACAAAAAAAATCTCAGGAATCAGAAATAAGATAATCAATTTTTATTAAATACAAATTTGGAAAACAGAAATAAATGAAAGCTCTGAAATTCAAAGAATAAAAGGAATGATAAATCCTTCATACTAATAGTGATCTCAATTCACTTTTCTATTAAAAATTTTTTATTGGCTAACACCTACCAAGTAAAATTCCCATCTTTTATCTCAAGACACTAAAATTCTTCCTCATAATGATACTGTCCTACCTTTCCAGTTCCATCTCATACTATTGCTCCCTCTCAAACTCTACACTCAAGACAAACTGGCCTTTTTTATAATTTTGCACATAGTGCCTTTTCTTACACCTAGGCCTTTGCTAACAACATTGTTTCTTAGATCTGACATCTCTGCTACCACTCCAATACTAAATTCCTGCCCACCTTTTAAAGGTCAACTCAAATGCCTACTTTTCCATGTAGTCTCTCCTTTGTAATCTTTTTTCTTATTAATAATGGCCTTTACTCCATTAAACATTAGAGTTCACACAGAAGGAATTCCAGGGGAGGTCCTCCAGAGGCTCCTGTTTAACATTCTGTCACAAGGACACTGAAAAACCTCCTAGAAGAGATCTGTAAATTATACTACACAAGAGTCTGGCCTGTCTTACCCACATATAAAAGATCAAATGGATATGAATGTGTAAAACCATGGCTCCAAAGAGCTATCATACAGTTGAAAGAGTACACAGGCTCTGGATTCAAAAGTCTAGCTTCAAATCCTGTTTCTTAGCAATTTGACAAACTGCATATCCTTTGATCTGGCAATACCACTACTTGACCTCTATCCCAAAGAATCAAAAAAAAAAAAAAAAAAAAAAAGGAAAAAGACCTATCTGCCCAAAATATTTATAGCAGTTTCCAAAAAATTGGAAACTGAAAGGGTGTTCATCAAGTGGGGAATGGCGGGACAAGCTGTGATATGTAATGGAATACCATTATACTATTAGAAATGACAAGCAGACAGATTTCAAGAAAACTTGGAAAGCCTCATATGAACTAATGCAAATCAAAATGACAAAATGAGCAAAACATTGTACACAGCAATAATGTATGAAGATCAGCTATGAATGATTAGCTCTTCTCAGCAACATTAAGACATTTCTGGTCTACTAATTTCCTATTGCTGACTCCATCAGAATCAGTTTGGCATATCAAATGTGCCCATGCACTTCCCAGTAAAGCTTTTTATTTTCAAAACATATACATGAGACCCTTTGATCCAGCACTGTTACTACTGGTTTTATATCCCAAAGAGATCTTAAAGAAGGGAAAGGCACCTGTATGTGCCAAAATGTTTGTGGTAGCCCTTTGTGTAGTGGAAACTGGAAACTGAGTGGACGCCCATCAATTGGAGAATGGCTGAATAAATTATGGTATATGAATGTTATGGAATATTATTGTTCTATAAGAAATGACCATCAGGATGATTTCAGAGAGACTTGGTGAGACTTACATGAATTGATGCTGAGTGAAATGAGTAGAATCAGGAGATCATCATACACAGCAACAGCAATATTATACGATGATCAATTCTGATGGATGTGGATCTTTTCAACAATGAGATGATTCAAACCAGTTCCAATTGTTTAGTAATGAAGAAAGTAAGCTATACCCAGAGAGAGAACTATGGGAAATGAGTGTGGACCACAACATAGCTTTTCCACTCTTTGTTATTGTTTGCTTGCATTTTTGTTTTCCTTCTTTCTAGACCCAATTTTTTTTTTGTGCAATAAGATAACTGCATAGATATGTATACATATATTAGATTTAACATATATTTTAACATATTTAACATTTATTGGACTACCTGCTATCCAGGGGAAGGATGGGAAAAGTTGGAATAGAAGGTTTTGCAAGAGTCAATGTTGAAAAATTACCCGTGCATATGTTTTGTAAATAAAAAGCTATAAAATTAAAACAAAAAACAAAACATATGCACATATAATTTTTCAACATTGACCCTTGAATAATAGCTTGTATTTCAGATTTCCTTTCCTTTCCCCCACCTCCTCCCACAGATGGCAAGCAATCCAATATATGTTTTCTGATCACAGAATAATGGATTTATCGCTGAGGGCCAACTCTCAGGATATGAACCCAGGTCTTCCCGATTCCAAACCCAGAACTTTACTACACAAATGCTGCTTCCAGCCATACTGATTGCACCTGCTCTTGCTAAGATTCTGAGGCCTTTGGAAACACTCTCATCCTTCCCTCCCCAACCTTATTTTAAAAAGAAGAAAGGAAATGAACAGGTGGACGTCTCTGCCCCAAAATCTACACCAAGCCAATCCCAACTGTGGTAAGATTTCAGTGAAGTTAGGAGTAAGAACCTCTAAAGTCATCCATTCTAAGGTTCTGTATTTTTAAGTATAAGTTCCTCTGAAAAAATTCCAATCTTGTGTCACTGTGATCTAAGGGGAAATATATACATACTAAGAGAAATGAGAGACGAGTTGCAGTGGTAGTGCCCTTAGCAGATTGGAATCTCAGGAAGATCCAGGAGATACATGAAAATGTAGGTGTAGGTGAACAAGTAATGGGAATAGGAGAGTATGCTTTTAAGATTTTCCCTTGAAATGTATCATTTAATCAAATGTGCTCCATATATCTATTTCGGAATAAAAGCAAAATGATACAAAATACAAAGTGACTTAAAAACTTCAGAGCAATATTAAATGTCAATTATTATTTACTATAATGTCAGTTGCTCACTGGAGATTGTGATATGAAGGCCCATGTTTTAGGTAACAAGCTATTTGATAGAAAACTATTGCCCTGAACTCCTAACAAACTGACCTTTATTCTGTGTTTTATGAGATACATTTATCATAAGCAAACAAAGAATGGAAATAAGACTCAGAATTTGGAAAAACTCTTAGATCAGCAGTTGTGATAAACTTGTATGCTTCCTCTCAGCAATGAGGGATATAAGACAATTCTAATAGACTTATAGCAACTAAAGCTAGAGCCTAATGGCTCCTTCTTACTACTGCTCGTTCTTCTTGACCTCTACACAGTCCTGTTAAGAATCATCTTCTTCCTAGATTTTTCTTAACACTTTTCTCTACTGCTTCTCCCTTTCCCTATCTAAACTTCCTCTTTGCTGGATCTTCAATCAGGTCCCTCCAGGATCTGTCCTAAGCCTCCTCTTCATCCCTTACATTAATTTGCTTGGTGATCTCATCACTCAGTGGGTTCAGTTATTATCATCTTTATGCAGATAATTCAAAGATCTATCCAAATTTAACCTCTCTCCTGACTTCTAGTGTGGCTCCTCCAACTGCCTACTGGACAGCTCAAAATTGGATGTTCTTAAACTTAAAACTCAACACTTCCAAATTGGACTCATTTCTTCACCCCCGCCCCCCTGGTAATGTCTATACTAGCTTTCCTGAGGATCTCTCTGGAGTCTGGAGTCTAAGATCGAGCTGGAGCACCTCTCACTCAAGTCTCTCTGGAGTCTGCTTATTTCAAGTCCTCTCAGCCCTTATATACCTTAGTACAATTACATCACTACAGCACACTGAGTATGTGTCAACTGTAGAACCATTACATCACCATACTAAGTATATGCAAATTAGAGAACCATCATCTCATCAATTATACTGTGTAAACACTCTGTCTTGTAAGTATCCTTGTTTCAAGTACACTTTTCCAGAGTTCCAGCCCTCTACACTCCATCCAAATATCCCTTACCCCACACATTTTAACTTTCCTATTTATGTTGAGGGAAACCAGCATCCTCCCACACTCCCCCCTCCCCTCACTCTCACCTCTCTGTTAACAGGCAGTCTCTGTTGCCAACTCTTGCTGGTTCTATATTTGTGACATCTTTCTCACAAGGCTCCTTTGCTGATCCTGCCGTCACTGTCATGCAGGTTCCCTAGAACACCACACAGTCTACTGCTTAGTCTTCCGGCTTCAAGGATTTCTTCTAAACTCTATCCTCCAGTCAGTTGTAAAGTTCATCTTTCTTAAGTGAAAATCTGACCTTTTCACCTTTCCCTGACCATTCTACAAACTCTAGTGGCTCTTTATTACCTCCAGGATTAAAAAGAAATCCTTCCGTTTATCTTTTAGAGCCCTTCTTAACCTGGTCCCTTCCCACCTTTCCAGTCTGCTCATACTACATTCTCCAATCCAGCATCCCAGAATAATTGTTGTTCTCACACAACACCTTCCCTCTCCCAAAAGGGCATACCTTCATGGGCTATCCCCATGCCCAGCATTCTCTCTACTCATCTCTGATTTCTGACTTTCCTGGTTCTCCAAGCATCAAGTCAAATCTCACTTTCTGAAAGACAGCCTTTCTCTATCTCTCTTAATGCTAATACTTTCCCCTTCTGGGATTATATCCAATTTAACCTGCACATATCTTGTTTATTCATAGTTGTTTGCATATTGCCTCTTCCACCAGATTTTGAGTTCCTTGAGAATGGGAACTGATTTTGCTATTTGATATATCCCTAGCACTTTGCAAAGTATATGGCTTATAGCACGAACATAATAAAATACTTTCTAGTTGGCTCAACTAACCTTGGTGTCTAAAAGATTTTTTCCCATTTACCTAGCAGACTATGTTTGTTTTGTCTTGAGAATGCCGGATTTTTTCTGTACTTTCAAATTACAGTTTTCCTTTGGTAATGTAGAGAAATGAATCCTTGTAAGCCACATATTGACTTAGAAAACAATAAATTAATAACACCCTATGTTTTATTGTATTTTTATTGATTTTTTGATTAATCTGGCTTGGGAATTTTGTGGCCACAAGTTTGATAGTTCTTACATAGGCCAAATTGGGGAGCTATTAATAACACTACAGGAATCCAATTAAATAGGCTCATCAGGATTGGAATTTAGGGGAATTACAAGATAATTAAAGACTAGGCTATATCCTATGAGAAGCTCTTATACCTTTTTAGGTTGTATTATAATGGTAGAAAATAACAATACAATAGGAAACATATAAATTTATATCAAAGAAGTGAGGAAAAAGAACTAACAATCAAAAGAAAATCTACTTTTTGATTAGTGTCATTACAACATGAAGGTACACTAAATACTCTGAAGACCACACTCTCTCACCAAGATCTATGGTTCTATAACTATCAAGGGGGTTCTTATGAAAGGAAAGCTCTAAAAGACATAAAATACAGTTCTAAAAATGGACTCCAGAACATAGAAGTAAATCACTGAGTCCCACTTCTATTCCAGGAACACATTACCAGTGAGGAAAGTTAAGAGAAAAAAAGAAAAAAGAAAGTAAAGAAAGCAAAGATAGACAAAAAGAGACAAGTAGATTTCAAAGAGTTTTGTTTTATTTTTTAAAAAAGCTTTTACTCATTTAAAAAAGTAACTAAAAACACTTTAAGCAAAGTGACTTCAATAAGTAAGTGCTTGACTTTAAAGATATTTTTCATAAAATATTGATTTCTTACTCAGTGAGTATTCAAGAAATATTTGATGACATATTAAGGGTGCGACAAATTTCTATTGCTTAGATAAAAGTAGAGAAAAAATAGAGATAAGGACTACACTCAAGAAGTGCATTAACAGGCTTTGTGATTTGTTGATCTGCATACAAGCTAATGTTTCATCTCACCTAAAAGTCCAATATATTGGGGTTTTCCAAACTCCATTTGGCTTTTGGCCCGTTCAACAAAGAAAAGGGTCACACTACTTACTTAGATTTTCAGAATCTGATCATGTAGGAATATTACTGGGTAAAGTTGATAACTGACTCTCACCAGAAATTTAGACTTTAAATCCGTATCTCCTCCCTTTTGGATAATTTCTATAACTAATAGTGAAGTTTTTGACAATATAGTATACTACTGGAATCATTTTCCTAAGCTGAAGCATTAGAGTGCAGTTTTAAAACTACAGACTATATAATGACTTATGGATAGAACCAGATTCATTTTCAAAATAATGAAGAAAAATAAAATTTGCTCTATCCCAATCATAATGCCATTATGGCATAAACTAGCAAAGATTAGATTGTGCACATTGTGAATATCGGAGAGTGCAGACTGTGACATATACTCTTGGACATGGTCAATGCAGAAATTTGTTTTGCTTGGAGATTTTGTTTGTCTTGCTTTCTCAATGGAGGTAAGGATGAAAAGAGAAAGTAGATCTTCATTTGGAAGATATTTGAGATCAAAATATATGAATATTTTGCTAACTCATGTATACCCTCTGTATGATTTTCTTAAAAGGGAAAGAAAATCCAAACTTTACAGTGAAACCAGCATATAATAACCACATTGAATTCCTCTATCTTTTATTATCTTTACTAATTTGATAAGGCAGTCATCAAAGTAGTTTTAATTTGCATTACATTATGTTACTATATATAAAAAATTGAATTTCAGAGACAATCTTCTATTGTTCTTTGTACACTGAAATATTAGTTGCAATCACTGAAATCTATCAGCAGAGTGTCTTGCCTCCTATATTATGAAGAAAATAAAGATTAACTAACCAAAGGGGGGGAAAAAGCTTTCTATTCTCCCTTACTATTTGCATCAAAATCACTCTACATAATTCTCTGTCCACTTCTTTAGTATCTAGGAACTGGCCTTTCTCTTTAGCAAAAAAATTTGTGCTTTTTTTATTCCATCCCCTCTCCATGTCCTCTAAAAGCTAACCACCTCATTAAACATCATCCCGTACCCCTTTTTCATTTTCAATTTCTCTTTATATAATAGACTCTTTTATTGCTGCAAACAAACATGCCCTTCTGCTCAGAGCCAACCATTTTTTCACCTCCCATTCATTTTTCAATCTGGCTTTCCGACCTATTATTGCACTGAAACTGACCTTTTCAGAGTTATAAACTACCTCAAATGCTAAAACCACTGAGCTTTAAAAATATATTTTAACAGGGGCAGCTAGGTGGTGCAGTGGATAGAGCACCAGCCTTGAATTCAGGAGGACCCGAGTTCAAATCTGGTCTCAGACACTTAACACTGCCTAGCTGTGTGACCCTGGGCAAGTCACTTAACCCCAGAGGGGGAGAGATAGATATATGTGTGTGTGTGTGTGTGTGTGTGTGTGTGTGTGTGTGTGTGTGTGTGTGTGTGTATAAACAGATGTCACAGTTATCTTAAGCATCTTCCTATGAACATGACTTTTCTGCTTGGTTCTCAGCTCTAAATCACTTTGAATTGTAGGCAAGTCACTTCCCTGGACATTAATTGATCCTATCTTCACATTCTACAGAGGAGGAGAACTGCCAGAGAGCAGATATGTCTATTAAATAGGTGAGAGTAGTTACCAATGAAAATCTGGATAAAGAAAAACAATGAAGCAGAACTATCTGACACAAGAGACTGTATCTGACAGCATTCTGTCCTTGCTGGTGTCCCAAGTATCTATTCTTGGGCCTCATCCCACATCCTCCTGCAGTTTCTGACATTGCTGACCACAACTCCCTCCGGACACTCTCTCCTGCTTTGACTTTAGTGTCACAGCTCTCTTTGGACTTTTCTGTCTTCCCACACGTTCATTGACCTCCTGTAGTTACAAGGATGCAGTCTGTTTATATCCAATAAGATCAGATATAATAATGCTACATTCCTAATGTTGTTACTAATTGCTGGTACCTCTACTTGTGTCAAAAAATAGCATAAGGAACAACATGGAGCATGTGTATAATTGGAAAAGAGTGTGTATTTCATGTAGCAGAATGAAATACAAATGACCAAAATAGTATACTGGTATTCTGATATGTTACAGTACGAAGATAAAGATAAAATAAGAAGTTCTCAGTAGGTGAATAGATTTTTATAAAATATTTATGGGGAAATTCCCAAGTATCTTATGATTTATAAGATATTTTAAAAACATCTTCATTTAGTCAATAATCCTGTGAAGTTAGGTATTATAAATAGCATTACTCCCATTTTACAGAAAGAGAAGTGACTTATGTTTCTGCATTGTGAAATTAGACCTTCTAAAACCTGTTTGGTCCCTTAGCCATAAAAACTTTACTTTGATTGGAAATCCTTTTTAGTAATTGTTTGCCTGATGTTCTCTATTAATTTGCTATTGGTTCCAAATCAATCATAATTTTCATCTTATGTATAAATTTAAAGGCAAATTAAAGTTCATGAAGAAAAGCAATTATTCATTATTCCATGTACGATCTGAGGACAGAACAATTAAGTCTAGCCAGATAAGCCTTTCCAACAAGAGCAAAAAACAAAAAGAAAAAACTTGGTCTTGCAAGTTTATGAAATGGAAATGTTACAATAAAAGTTTTAAGCAGCAAGCACATTTAGGCACAAAAATTGCCAAATGATAGCAAAAACAACTGTTAAAAAAAGAAAAGTCAAAAAACGGTCAAATATTGAAAAGCAAGGCAGCAAAGAAAGCTGTTCTTGCAGTTAAGGAAGACCTGAGCTAACACCTAGAAGCTGTACAAGTTATCCTGAAGTTCTTTCACTATTGGATATTTTCCATAAAGACCACAAATTTCATTTGCATTGGTTAAGAATCGGATTCCTCTTTGGGAACTTCCCTTGAATCTATGAAGCCATATATCTGACAACCCCCCCCCAAATTACTGAGTTTTTAAAAATAGTGGCTATTCAACCCACTAGCCACAAATGTAGTTTTAGACAATAGCATAAACTTGGCATTATACTTAAAATATTAACTGGAAATTATAATCTGTTCCACAGATTTCCAAATTTTTATTGGTAACAGTTCTCAACTTAAAAGATAAGATCTCTCCCCTCTTTTGAGTTTCCTTCTCAGCAGAATGTGAGGTTGGGATTATTTAGTCCCTAGGGAGGTGACTTATTCAGAATTGAGACTAGAACTTTTGAAAAGGGACCAAGCAGAAAAGTCGTGCAGATAATTTATCTGATAATAATACCCAACTTCATGGGGATAGGGAAAATATCCAATGAGGAAAAAAGATCAGCATATTTCCTGAAATTTTTAATCTTAGTGAGTTGCCTTGTGCACTAGAAGGGACGTGACTAGAGGAGAATAGGCTGAATTAAAGTGTAACCAATGAAATTATATGGTTCTATTTATTTCTTTTCCTGTCTAATGGAACTACATGGTAAAACTTGTTTTGTAGCTTTCCAACAAATTCTGATTCAAAAAGCCAATTAAAATTGCCAAAGATATAGAATTTATTTATTAAAACTCTAATGAGTCTTCAAAATTTCCCAAGGCCAAGAGTTATCAATACCTTTTCAACTAATGATTAAGTACAAGTACACTGAAGGGCAAGATGAAGTTAGCACAGTAAGCAATTCTGATCCCAGCTCTGCCACTCACTTATTGTCTGACCTCCGGCAAATAACATCCCCTCTCTAAGCCTTAGTTTCCTCAGGTGGAAAAGGAAATGTTTAGGTTAGATGACTTCAAAGTAAACTTTTTCTAGTTAAAAAAAAATTCTGATATCAGAAAAATTATGTTGTATAACCTAACATTACATGTTACATATTTAGGAGAAGAGATAGTATTTGAAAAGGTATTCCTTGATAAGGGGACCCTGAAACTCTAAAGCTCCTTGAAGGAGAGATTTTCCTTGAACCCTGCCTCTGTGGGACCCACCAAAGGGAGCCAAGATAAAATGATTTATATATGTGGGGCTAGTTGAGTGCAGAGCTGGAGAATTCCAACCCTATTGAATTAAAGAAAGACTCATTCAATTCTATTCAATTCCAGCTCAAGCTGGGCAGACTAGTCCTCATCAAGAGCAACCTCCAGCCTGTAGCCAAGGCTTATAAAATGAGCTAAGTTGGGGCTCAGTCCTTGCAGAGGACCTAACATGCCATTGCCATGCCATGCTATGCCAAGGAAACCTCTGCCCAATGAAATGATATTCTTTCAGTGTTACCCTCTCTTTATCTTCCTTACCTATTTCCCTAATAAGACTTTAGACTTTATAACTCTCTGTCAAGATTTCTCTGCTAGAAATTCTCTCTCTCTGCCAGAATTTCTCTACTAGAAACTTTACTTCTCTGGCGGGACCTTGCTACTAAGGAATTTTCATGCATAGTAAAAGGCTGACTTCCAAATGCCAATAATAAACTTTTTTTTTTTTAACTAGTCTAGCTTTTCGGGTTCATAAATTCCTTTAAGAAGGACCTCTGTGCCACCAGAAGGGAGTTCCCATAATTCCATGCCCTGAGTCGATTATTAAGGAGATTTAGAGGAGCCAAACCTCTTCATTTGGTTCCCTGAACCCCGAACCTACCACTAACCTCATAATTTAACTCCTTGACCACCAGGAACCTTAATCTCATCATTTGGAACTCCAACCCTAATCTCAATATCATCACAAAATTTAAAAAGCAGTTAACTTGATAAAATAAAAAGTTATGATATTCAGCAACATCATTCATAGAAAAGAGGCCAATAAAAATTTCTTAAGGTATAATCAAAGAAAAATTCTTTAAGCATAATATAAGGGAGAAACCACAAAAACCTAAATACAATGGATATAGGAATTATAAAATGTTTTGAAAACTTCTCAAAAAGTTGTCACTGAGCCCTATCAAATATAACTAAGTCCAGAAAGAAACACTTTCAAAAACTAAGGCCAACCTATACAATATAACATATACCATAACAAATATAACCAAAATTGTCTCTCTGATTCTTAGAGATGAAGGAACAAAGAGTACAACTAGAGGACAAGGAAATAAAGATAAACAGTGGACTGGCTTTAAATCTACTAATTTAGCTCTTAAGCTATTTCCTCTAGCATGGGGGTTCTTAAGCCATTTGTGTCAAGAACCTTTTAGGGGCTGTTCAAAAAGGTCTTCATAAAAAACAAAAACAAACCACACACAAAAGATAACAAAGATAATGACTAAGAACATCCAAAGGATAAGGCTGATGTGGACAAGGAGTGGGGAGCAGTCAAGGAAGGGAGCTTTTATAGCATTACCAAGTCTCAACTGCATTATAAAAATTATCATCAAAAATAGTACTAGCTAGCACATATAAATGATTTTTTAAAAAGCCCAAAAGAAATTGAGTGGTTGCCCATCAGTTGGAGAATGGCTGAATAAGTTATGGTATATGTATGTAATAGAATATAATTGTTCTATAAGAAACAATCAGCAGAATGATGTCAGAGAAGCGTGAAAAGACATTACATCAACCAAGGCTAAGTAAAGTGAGCAGATCCAGGAGAACATTGTACATGGCAACAAAATCATATGATGATCAACTGTGATGGACTTGGCTATTTTCAACAAGGAGGTGATACAAGGCAATTCAAATAGATTTGTGATGGAGAGAGCCTTCTGCATCCAGAGAGAGAATATAGTATTTTCACCTTTTTTGTTGTCTGCTTCCTTTTTGTTTAACATATTGGATTACTTGCTGTCTAAGGGAGAGGATAGGGAAGGGAGGAAGAAAAAATATGGAACACAAACTTTAACAAAGGTAAATGCTGGAAACTGCATATATTTTGAAAACAAAAAGCTAAAAAAATTTTTTTAATCCCAAAAGAAAGGAACATTGTAGTTTAATGTTTTTAACCTAAGACCACAAACTAATGGAGGAAGGACAAGAATTGCTGAAAACATTAGCAAATATTTTGGTGCTGATTAGGTTTAGGTCAGTATGTTTTATATAATAAACTCCAAATGAATAATTCAATCTAAGCATAAAAGGTCATATCATAAAAAAGAATAACCAAAATTATGATTAGAGATAAAATCTTAACCAAGAGATCACAAAAGGTGAAAAAGGCAATTTTGATTGTATAAAATTAAAAAAAAAAAAAAAACAAAAAAAACTTTTACATGAACAAAATCATTCCATCAAGAATAAGAGAAACTATTAGGTACACACACACACACACCCTCCTTTCCATAAACCATCTCTGATAAAAGTCTGCTACTCAAGATACTGAGGAAATTATAAATATATGAATATATAATACCCATATGTGTTCACACGCACACACACAGACACACATATACCCCTTCTCTAGGACAAAACTTATCTTTTGCCTAGATTTAAAGACCTATAGAATTTGTCAAACTATCTTTGCAGCTTCACTAAACGTTATTCCTATCTATATTATGGGATCTAACAAAAATGGCATTCGTTCTGTTTCTTACACAAATATTCTATGTCCATCTTCCATTTCTATGCTTTATAGTGCTCCCTCCCCACCCCACCCCCAAATATGGCTTTTCTTATATCCATTTCATTGAGTCACTCCCTCTCTTTCTTTAACATCACAAATATAACAGAAATTAACATACAGCTCAAGCAGCACCTTCTCCATGAAGCCCTTTTTGATCTCCCTCTTCAAATTCTGTGCAAATATTTATATCTATTAACTTTATTTTATGCTATATGTATTTATATATTATTTATATATAGATTTATAATATATATATTATATAAATACATATATTTTTACTTGTTTTTCCTCTTTAGAATGCAAGCTCCTTATGAGTAGGGATTGTTTTCATTCCCCATATAGCCTCAAAATTATTAATGGAACCTAACACAAAGTAGGCACTTTAAATAAAGAGATCCATATAAGGTGGTACGTATATATCCCTAACATATCTTGAAGTTAGGAAGTTGAAAACATAGATGACCAAGAGACCTTCCCCAATAATGGGATATCAATAACTTCCAAAAGAATTGCAAGCTACCATATAAAACAATGCTTTGAATCACTGATAGAGAGAAATGCAAATCAAAACTATAGATTTTTGTCTAAACCCCTCAAAATGTTCAAGATGATAAAAAGACCAAAATTGTTAACACTTGTCACAAACACAAAATAGATGGATAGATAGATGCTTGATGGAATGATTTATTACTACAGAAAGACAGACTCACTGTTAATGTTGTTTTCAATTCGTCCAACTATTATGGAAAATAATTCTGAATCATTTAAGAAAGTCACTAAACTGTTCAAATCCAACACTAAAAAGGTTACCAATCTCTGATTAAAGGTAATGCCCCAATTCTAACAGGGATTATATAATTACAAAACACTTCACACAAATACAGATCCAAACTGGAGAACTATTAAGGTAAGTTATTGGCCTATGGATAGGCCAAGCCAACATAATAAAAATGACTCTATCTAGGTCAATTTATTTATTCAGTGCTATGTCAATCAAACTACCAAAGAATTCTTTTATAGAGCTAGGAAAAAAATAAAAACAAATTTCATCTGAAAGAACAAAAGGGCAAGAAGGTCAAGGAAATCAATGAAAAAAAAAATGTGAAGGAAGGTGGCCTGATAGTATTAGACTCAAACTATATTACAAAATGCTACTCATAAAAATAATCTGGTATTAAAGATATATAATGGCAGATCAATACACAGTAATAAATGACCATAGACCAAATGATCCAAGTTTTTAGGGATAAGAATTCACCATTTGACAAAAATTTCTAGGAACAACTAGAAAGCAATTTAGAAGAAACTATGCATAAACCGACAACTGACACCACACAACAGAATAAAGTTAAAATTAATAAACAATTTAGACATAAAGACATATTCAAGACAATTACAATAAACTTCTTATGGAAAATGCTATTTCAGGGCAGAACTATGAAGACTGAACAGAGTTTGAAGCATATTATTTCTCCCCCCCCCCTTTTTAATGTTTTTTTTTCTCCCTTTTTTTCTTATTTTCCTATGATTATACATGTATAACCTTGCTGTCTTGGGAAGGGAGAAGAGAGAAAGATTTGGAAAAATTAAAATATTAAATGGAAAAAATAATTAAAAAAAAAAAAAAAAACATTGGAACAGCATGGAAAAATGTTCCTATCAGACCTATGAATAAGGAAAGAATGAACAAATAAGAGATATGATCATGGGGAGTAAAACGGACAATTTTGATTTTATTTTGAATGGAAAATGCCATTCACATCCAGACAGAAAACTATGGAGACTGAAAATAAATCAATATATGTTGTATTCTTTTTTTTTCTTCTTCTATTTTTTCCTTGGTTTTTCCCTTTTGTTCTGATTCTTTCATGACTCATGAAAGGATATGATTCATAAGGAAATACATAATATATATACACACATATAACCTATGTATAATTTTAAAATGGTTTTTATGTGTAATTGGGGAAAATAAAATTTCAAAAACGTGTGTGCAAAAAACAAATACAGCCAAAATCGGAAAGAAAACTGGAAAATTGAAATTTACAGAAAATTTCTCTGATAAAGGTCTCACTTCTTAAATAGTGGAAATTGAGCCAAATATAGAAAAATAAGATCCATTCCCTAATTGATATACCAGGCAGTTTTCAGATAAAGAAATCAAAGATATCCATAATGATATGAAAACATGCTCTATAATATAGAATATTTAACATTATTATTTCGATGTCTCACATGTAGAAGGGAGAGGGAAGAGAAAAAGGGAGAAAAATCTGGAACTCAAAATATTACAAAAATGAATGTTGAAACCTGTTTTTACATGTAATTGGGAAATATAAAATACTATTAAAGTGAGGAGGGGGGAGAGGAAAAAAAATACTCCTAATTTGGAGGGAGAGAATAAAAACTGTCCTAAATTCTGATTAGAGAAATGCAAATCAAAACATCTCACACTATTAGATTGGCTAACAAGGCAGAAAAAGAAAATGACAAATGCTGTAAAGTATGTGGAAAACTGGGACGTTAATGAATTACTGGTAGAGCTGTGAACTGAATCAACCATTTTGATTTGGAACTATGTTTAAAGAGTTATAAAATTGTATATTCTCTTTGGTATAGCAATATTATTACTACATTTATATCCCAAAGAGATAAAAACATATATTTGTACAAAAATATTTATAGTATTTTTGTGGTGGCAGAGAATTGAAAACTAAGGAGATGCTTGTCAATTGGAGAATAAATAAATTCTGGTATATCATTGTAATGGAATACTAGGAAATGATGAGAAGGAGTTTCAGAAAAACCTGGGAAGACTTTTATATAAAAAATCATGCAAAGAAAAGTAAACAGAACCAAGAACACTTACACAGTAATAACAATATTGTAAGGATGACCAACTCTGCTATTCTGATCAAGGCAATGATCCAAGACAATTCCCCAAGATAGTTAGTTCCCTACATAATGAAAAATATTATCTACCTCTAGAGAACTAAAGAATTATAAATGCATGTTGGTGGAGTTGTGAAAGAATCCAGCCATTCTGGAGAGCAATTTGGAACTATGCCCAAAAAGTTATCAAACTGTGCATACCTTTTGATCCAGCAGTGCTATTACTGGGCTTATATCCCAAAGAAATACTAAAGAGGGGAAAGGGACCTGTATGTGCCAAAATGTTTGTAGCAGCTCTTTTCATAGTGGCTAGAAACTGGAAAGTGAACGGATGTACATCAATTGGAGAATGGTTGGCTAAATTATGGTATATGAAGGTTATGGAATATTATTGCTCTGTAACAAATGACCAGCAGTAGGAATACAGAGAGGTGTGGAGAGACTTACATGAACTGATGCTGAGTGAAATGAGCAGAACCAGAAGATCATTATACACTTCAACAACAATACTGTATGAAGATGTATTCTGATGGAAGTGGAGATCTTCAACATAAAGAAGATCCAACTCACTTCCAGTTGATCAATGATGGACTGAAACAACTATACCCAGAGAAGGAACACTGGGAAGTGAATGTAAACTGTTAGCACTACTGTCTTTCTACCCAGATTACTTATACTTTCGGAATCCAATTCTTTTTTTTTTTTTTCTTTGCAGATTCTTTTTTTTTTCTTTTTTTTTTTTTACTTAATAATTTTTTATTATATATATATTTTTTATAATATTATCCCTTGTATTCATTTTTCCAAATTATCCCCCTCTCCCTCTATTCCCTCCCCCCGATGACAGGCAATCCCATACATTTTACATGTGTTACAATATAGTCTAGATACAATACATGTGTGTGAATATCATTTTCTTGTTGCACAATAAACATTAGATTCCGAAGGTACATGCAACCTGGGCAGACAGATATTAGTGCTAACAATTTACATTCACTTCCCAGTGTTTCTTCTCTGGGTGTAGCTACCTCTGTCCATCATTTATCAACTGGAAGTGAGTTGGTTTTTCTTTATGTTGAAGATTTCCACTTCCATCAGAATACATCCTCATACAGTATTGTTGTTGAAGTGTATAGTGATCTTCTGGTTCTGCTCATTTCACTCAGCAACAGTTGATGTAAGTCTCTCCAAGCCTCTCTGTATTCCTCCTGCTGGTCATTTCTTACAGAGCAATAATATTCCATAACCTTCATATACCATAATTTACCCAACCATTCTCCAACTGATGGACATCCATTCATCTTCCAGTTTCTAGCTACTACAAAAAGAGCTGCCACAAACATTTTGGCACATATATGTCTCTTTCCGCTCTTTAGTATTTCTTTGGGATATAAGCCCAGTAGTAGCGCTGTTGGGTCAAAGGATATGCACAGTTTGATAACTTTTTGGGCATAATTCCAGATTGCTCTCCAGAATGGCTGGATTCTTTCGCAACTCCACCAGCAATGTATTAGTGTCCCAGTTTCCCCATATCCCCTCCAACATTCATCATTATTTGTTCCTGTCATCTTAGCCAATCTGACAGGTGTGTAGTGGTATCTCAGAGTTGTCTTAATTTGCATTTCTCTGATCAATAGTGATTTGGAACACTCTTTCATGTGAGTGGATATAGTTTCAATTTCTTCCTCTGAGAATTGTCTGTTCATATCCTTTGACGGAATCCAATTCTTAACGTGCAACAAGAAAATTGGATTTACACACATATATTGTATCTAGGTTATACTGTAACACATGTAATATGTATGGGATTGCCTGTCATCTAGGGAAGGGAGGGGCAAATTTGGAAAAATGAATACAAGGGATAATGTTATTTAAAAAAATTACTCAAGCATATGTACTGTCAAAATTTTTTTATAATTATAAAATTAATAAAAAAAGAATTTTAAGTGCAGAATTGAAGCACGTTTTTGTTTTTTGTCTGGTTTCTTTTGTAACACAGATAACATGGAAATGGGTTTTGCATGACTTCAATGTATAATTGATATAAAATTGCTTGCCTTCTCAAGGAGGAAGGAAAGGCAGCAGAGAGGGAGATAATTTAAAGCTTAAAAAAAAAAAAAAAAAAAGCCTAATCTCCAAATGGGAAAATAAATGACATGCTACCCACTCTTTCCTAGAGTAGAAAAATAGGAAGCTATGGCTCCAGAATGTTATACACATTATCTGATTATGACAGTGAATGTAGATTGATTTTGCTTAACTATTTTTCTTTATTATAATGAGAGGTGAAGAAGAGAAGAAACAACATGAAACCACTATGATTTAAAAACACAAAAAGAAGATATGATTAAGTGTAGTCCCATAAAGAAAACGTCTGCTTCCAAGTCTGGCTATGTTTAAGTGTCTTAACAAGAGACTAAGTAGCCTGAAGTCTGTCAGTGAAGACATATTCTGGAAAAGAATAGAACAGGGTTTAGGCTAAATACTGTCATCTGCTTTCTAAGGATCAGCCTAGTTATCTATGTATAGAAATCCTCATCACCATCATATTCCAGTTGACAACTTGGGGATGAATTCTTTGGTAATGGAAACCTATTAAAGAGATCACAAAACAGAACTTGATTTGATGTTGCCCTGGTTCTACCATTTATAAACTGATTTAGTGATCAGTATCTTAAAGGCAAGATCCTTGGGCAGTGACCAGTGAGTTTTGAATCGAATCATATCAATCTTGACATTCTCAGTAAAAATAAAACCCCAAGACAAAAAGTTGAAACTAAATAGAAGGATGATTTACAGGTCCTCCTCAAAGAGGCAAATAAGTAGTTTATTTCATTTTTATCATGCATCTAAAGGCAACAAGAAACATTTCACGAAACATGTGGGCATTTCAAATTGCTGTGCTCTCAATAATAATTTATAAAAAGACTCCCATAAAGATCATTGCAATTTATGTAACAACATCTATTGCGGAAAGCAAGGATGTAGAGAAATTCTACTAAGACAGACCATCCAAACTGAACTAATGTATATCTTAGTACTTGATGTCTTTAACGCAGAGTAATGCATAGGGGAGCACAATGAAAAAAAAAAAAGTTGAAAAATATGGCATAGGATCAAGAAATGAAAGAGCTCAATGGATTATAAAATATATAGAAGTCTTAAGCCTATAATTTTTTAATCACTCAACAAATTATTGATTGGACACATAATTATATGAAAGACAATTAAGACACAATTGCAAATATTTTCTCAAGAAAAGTCAGGAGGCTGTGGGCATAGTCACCAAACAGCATTACCCTTTCATCCTCAAACAAAACAAAAACAAAAGCAAAAAACAGGGAATAGTAAATGATAGAGGGGCTGTAGGAAAACTGATACAGTAAAGCATTATTGCTGGAATTTTTAAATTATAACCACCATTCTGGAAATTGGACATTATACAACTAAAAGATCCCATTTCTAAGCTTACATCCCATGGTCTAAAAGAATTCCCATTTACACCAAATTTGTTGTTGTTCAATAACATCCATCTCTTCATGATATCATTTTGGTTTTTCTTGGCAAAGATACTTTGGAGTGTTTTGTCATTTTTTTTCTCCAACTCATTTTACAAATGAGGAACCAAGGCAAACAGGATTAAGCAACTTGCCTCAGTGTCATATAGCTGGTAAGTGTCTGAGATCAGATTTGAACTGATGAAGCCTAGACTTCCTAATTTCAAGCCTACTGTTTAGTGACAGAATTCATTTTTACATTTCTTTAATCCAATTATTTCAAATTGTATTCTAGAATGGTTGAGCCAGTCTAGTTCACAGCTTCACCAACATTGTAGATTTTGATGCCTCTGTTTCCTTGTCTAGACCATAAAGAACACTTGAAATGTTAAAGATCTTCATGTGTAAATTAGACAACCACTTGATGGGTAAGTAAGAATGTTTTGAATTAGATGGATAGCTGATAAAAATTTTCCCTTTCATCTTTCAAAATTATTTGATACAACATATATCCACAGTTCACTTCAGTTGAACTTTTAAAGAAACCTTTATTTCACTGTCTCCTTTGTTGATTCACCCATATTCCCCTAATTTCTACATAAAAAGGCTTCCCCATAAGTATACATTTGGTCTTCTTTTCCTATCAATCTCACGCATTCTATGGTTTCAATTATGACCTCCATGCAGATGATTATCTCCCAATATATCTCCAGTCTTAATCATTCCCCATGAACTATATGTAGTCCGGCATCTCCAACTACTAGCATATTATCTTCACCTAGATGCACTTTAAATTCATCATGTACACAATAATCCTACCTTTATCAACTTCTCTTTTTCTGTAGACTTACCACTAATCCCCAGTCACCCAATATTTAAAAAAAAAAAACAAAACAAGAGTCATCCTAGATTCTTCCCTTTCCCTCATTGCCCAAATTAGTAATTAAGCCTTGTCAAGTATATCTGTCCTTAATATTCATAAAAACTTTCTGCTCCTCTTCACATATGCTGCTACCACCCGAGGGCAGCCTTTACCACTTTGGGGCCTTTATATTTAGTGAGGGAGAAAGGACATGCAGAAGAAATGACAAATAATAATGAAAAGGTCATATATGCAAACAAACAACTGACACAGTCACCAAGAAAAGCTTCATACATGTGACGGTGAAGCTGGGCACTAAATCAGTACTTTAAAATTTGCAAAAGCACTTGACATACATGATCTCATTTGATTCACACATTATATAATGAGGGGTGGAGAGAGGACAGAAAGGCTTAAGTCCCAAAGAAGTCTCCAGGGTCACCCAGTGAGTAGGCCTTTGGGGCAGGATTCAGAGCCAGGTCCTTCTGAGTTCAAGTCATGAACTCTTTATAAGGCCACAACTTAAATGAAAATCATCTGACTTGTGCTGAAGAAGAGTGAGTCAGGAGGCATAAAGTAAAATCAATGAAGAAGATAGAGGCACTTGAATATCAAGTTAAGCCACTTGTCCTCCTTCAGACAAAGACAGAATCCTAGAATGTCCAAGTTAGAGAGGCTCTTAAGAATCATCTAGTCTAGTCCAACCCTCTCACTTAAGGATTCAGTCTCCAGAGACTCAAGGCAGGTTGACTTGGCCAAGATCATGGGTCTGAAGGCTGTTTAATGTCATAGAACATACTAAGAATTAATACTGAAAAATATACTAACCATAATATTACTAAAAATTCCTATAAATATGTTTTCAAAGTAGCTCAAAACTTTTTGTTTTGAGCAATTTATCATCTCTAAGTGGTAGTCAGTTAATAATCCTTATCCAAAATATCAAAGAAACAGTCTTAAAACCAAAATACATACAAAAGTTGGTTAAGTAAGTTCAGTAGATCAACCATAAGTTCTAGGCCTTGAATCCTTCCTCAAATAGGGAGATTCTCTGAACAAAAGACCCACAAATTCCAACCCTGATACCATATGCTACTAAATCACTAACATCTTCCTTGGGGAAGAAAACCAACTCCAGTTAATTGGAAGGCATATATTTATCTAGATTTAGAATGGATTAGTCAGTCCACAATCAACTACAGCTATTATGACATCCTGTTAAAAATTTAGCTCACAAAAAAATAACAACAACATCTTAGCCCCCTGTCAATGATGTAATTTTAAATAGAAATAAAACAATTTTCAAAATTACAAGCAACCCAAACCCCTGGAGCAATTCAAGGGTCAGATATAATGTCTTTTTGTCAATATGCAAAATCAAATGTAAAGAAAGTGGACAGAGACACGTCTCCAGCATTTGTAATATTATTTACAACTAAGGAATACTTCAAATAATAATTATGTAAAAAATATTAATTATGTAGAATCTTATTTTTCCAAAAGGTTTTGTTCCTATCTAGTTGTGATTTGCTATATAATTAATGTATGTTTATACAATGAATAAATTGATCTTATTCTTCTTTAAATGTTTTTAGACATAAAATGCTTTCAAACATACTCTGACCACTTTTTTCTAAGCACCACATTTTCCTCCAAGACTAACAGAAACATGTTTATTTTAAACAGAATTTAAGAACCAAATTCATTTACTGATACACTCATTTGATGAGAATCTATTATATACCCAGAGCCCCATTCATATCTAGGGCCTTTGTCACAAGAATAAATAAAAATGCCCTTACCCTCACAGAGCTCAGAAGAGGAATTAAATCACTGGAATTATCTTCTCCTCCCCTAGAAAACTGGTCTCCAGCCCTCAAACTATCATAGGCTTTGACCTTAACTAGCTTGGTAGAGGACCCTATAAAATTTCTTGAATATACCCAACCCATTTCTCCTTCTTCCAACTAGCCATTGTGTATTGCCTTCCTCCATTAGAATGTAAGCTACTTGAGGCAGAAAGTATCATACTTGCTTTTATTTGTACTCCTACCTGAGCACAGTGCCTGAGATAGAGGAAGCCTTTAATAAATCTTTTCTACCTATGCATACACAGAGCAATAATACACATAAAAGAACAACAAAATCAGAGGCAAGAGAAACTATTTCAAACAAGAATGAGGCAGCATTTGATCAAGCCAGCAAGGTTCTACAAACAGGTAACATATGTACTGACAAATCTCAAAGGCAGCAGCTTAGCAGAAGGGAGGGAATGCTGTCGAGGTGGGATTAAGGCCTGAGTGTGGATCTCACCTTCCCCTCAGTATGTAGCCACCTCTAAGGGTGGCAGTGAGGATCAAATGAGAGAGTAGGTTAAATATCCTGAAAATTTTAAAGTACAATACCTAAAGTCAAGAAGCAGTTACTAAGTGCTTATTATATGCAAAGTGCTGTGCTGGGTTCATAGTACAGTCAGCTATCATCATTGGAAAGAGCATAGAAGTGGGAGTAAGAAGATTGGGGTTCTAGTTTCAACTTTACCAGTAATTTAATGTGAACTTAGATAAATCATTTAACTTCGGTCTTAGACCTTGCTTCCCTTTTCATCATCAAAATGATATAGATAACTGCTTTACTACAAGGAAACAGGCACTCCAATACAATGCTACTAAACCAATGTTAAGCAATGTAAGAGTGGTACAAGTTATTTTGAGAAAAAAATGACCAAAACAGAAGAATCACAAAACTAATCATTCCTCAATGATTCTACTAGTACAATTATATTCTAAAAATATCATTTAAGAGGGGAAAAAACTAACACAAAAATATTTATAGCTGTTTTATCTATAATAGCATGAATTATAAACAACCCATATGTCCAATGATTAGAAAATAGCTGAATAAGATATTCATTACATTGTATTAATGTAATAAATTATTACTGTACCATAAAAATAAACAAATATCAAACAAGGAAATAAATACCTAAACAAAATAAAATCAACAGACCATAATAAAAACATTAATTCACTTGCATAGCATTGAAAATATAACCAGAAAAACATTAACTCATATGTATAGTGATGAAAATATAGCCAAAATAGATTTCAAACTAAACTGATAAATAACAACAATATTTTTTCATTTAATTTATTTAATTGTTTTGTTAAATACTAAGGATTTATGTAAGATTTCACTTCACAGTTTACATGTTAGTTTGTCACTGTTAGTAGTTACGTTTCAATTTTAAAAATAAATGCCCAGATTTTACTTCAGTTTACTTTATTTATCAAACTAAAATAAGGGTGCATGCAAAAGCACTTTGAAAATCTCAAGCGCTTTCCTCATATAGGAAGTGCAGATGGTGAAGTCCATCTATACCAACAGAGATCAACACCTTCTTTGCAACTTTACTTTTATAATTGCCTTTGAGCCCTGAGAAACAAAGCAATTTGCCCAGATTCATACAACAGGGCCAGGAAGCTCTGAGATGGCCTTTGAACCCAGGCCTTCGTGGCTCCAAGACTGGGTCTTTTATCTATTATGGTACATTACCTCTATTCAGGAAATAAACAGACTATTGGATGGCATGATGAGGCAAATGGAATACTCTGGTAACAATACACTTATATATACCCTCCTATTTGCAGATTATCTTTTAAAAATTTAAGACCAAAAAAAAAAAAAAATTAACAGTAAAATCAAACATAACTGTTCTTTGAGGACTCTACAAGTATTTGGGGGAAGGTAGGTGGGCACAGCAGATAAAGAGTGCCAGGCCTGGAGTCAAGGAGATGCCTCTTCCCAAATTCAGGACTGGTCAGATACTTACCAGCTGTGTGACCCGGAGCAAGTCATTTACCCCTCTCCCTCCCACTTCCCCAGCCCCATTTGCCTCAGTTTCCTCATCTATAAAAATGAACTGAAGAAAGAAATGGCCAACCTCTGCAGTAGCTTTGCCAAGAAAATCCTTAATGGGCTTACAAAGAATCAGACACAACTGAACAAAAGGCATCAGCACCTTGTCATCCTCAAGGTCATACAATTTAAGTAGAAATTATTATCTAATACAAAGGGCTCATTTTGCAAATGAGGAAAATGAGGCCCAGGATTATTTGTCCCAAATCACAAAGGTAGTAACAGGGGCAGGACTTTAACAAAGGGCTCATTTTGCAAATGAGGAAAATGAGGCCCAGGATTATTTGTCCCAAATCACAAAGGTAGTAACAGGGGCAGGACTTTAACTTAAGTTCAAATTCTGAGCTCTTTCCACCATATGGTGCTGCTTTGTATAGATCATCACTATAAACAGATATCATTATTATATTAGCAAATCCTAGAAGTGTTAATTAAGAGATTTCTAATTGATGACATATTGGGGAATCCAACTTATAAAAATACTTATAAATACATAAATGGTTTTAAAGGGGGGAGGTGTGAGTGTGAGAGAATCTCCTTCCAATTTAGTTAATATCATCCTTAACATTTACATAGTGTTTTCAGTTTAACTGACTAATAAGTATTTGAACCAAAACAGCTCTATATCAATTACTAAATTGTCCTTGATGTAGATATTAAAAGCTACATATTTCACTTTTCAATAGACTTAATTCCTGTCATTTATGCTCATGATGAATGGATAACCCATAAACTAAATGAAAATACTCAGGGAAACAAGGAAAAAAGGAAAACAAGGAAACTTTGTCTTTACCTAGACTAAGTAAAACAAAATGAAATAAATAGCACCATAACAAAAACACTAATTTGTATGTATACGTATGAAAATATAGCCAAAAATGTTTTATTTTTCATACTAAGCTTACAAGGACAGAAATATCTTTCACTTAATTGCTTTGCTACATACTAAGTATTTACAGACGATTTCACTCCAAGTTTACATGTTAGTTATCATTCTTAGTGGTTAAATGTTTAATTTTTAAAATAATTGCCAGCTTTAATCCTATAGTTAACAAATTGACTTAAATATTACTACTTGTAAGAACACTAAAATGTCTCCAGTTTTGGCAGCTTTCTCCCTTAGAAGATACTCCAAGGAAATAATAATGGGATAAATAACTAATGATTACCTTTCAGAATCTTAGCAAGGCAAGCAAGCCTTTGATGCTTCTGCTCACTTCTTGATGCTCTCTTCTTTCTAGTTTCCATGTCACTGCTTTATCTATCCTAGTTCTCTTCCTATCTGTATGACCACTCCTCAGTTTCCTTTACTGGGTACTTGTCTGGGGCAATGGCAGGGGTCCCATAGAACTTTCTCATGAACCCTCTTTTCCTCTCCTATACAATTTTATTGAGTGGTCTCATCAGCTCCTATACATTAACTTTTCATCTCTTTGCTGATGATTCTCAAAGCTACTTACACATCTCTAACTTCTTTAACCTCCAGACTAGCACCTCCAACTACTTATTGGGCATCTCTAACTGAGTGCCCTATAGATATCATAAACCCAATATGTCCTAAAATGATTTCAAAATTTCCCAAACATTCCCCCTCTCCAATTTCCTAACTTCCTCCTTATTGAGTGAACCCCCCCCTCCAAGTTCACAAGCTATATGTCATCCTTATCCCCTCCCTCTCACTTCTTGTGTCCAATTTTATTGCTAAGTTCCACCAATTTCATTCTTGCAACGTCTCTCAGACCCTGCCACAACATGGGTGCAGGCCTTCGTCACGCCACACCTATCACAACAGCTTGCTGGTGAGTCTGCCTGCCTCAAGTCTCTCCCCTGAGTTTTAGTCCATCCTCCCTTCAGCTGTCAAATTGATTTTCCTAAAGCCCAATTTGGAGCATAACCCAACCCTGCTCCCCTCCCCAGTGGCTCCCTATCATCTCCAGGATTAAATATAAAACCCTATTTATTATTCATGCCCTACCTCTACTACTTTTCCAGTCTTCTCTTATTTTTCTTTTCCTGCCTTGCCCCCCCATCCTACCCTCCATACTCTGTACCGCACCTTCTACCATGAGTCTTCTCTGATTTCCCTTAACAAGAGTGTTTTCTCTCTTTTAATTATCTCTAAGTTAGCCTATGTCTTCGCTTTGTGCATAGTTGTTTTTATGCTATTTCCCTCATTAGAAAATTAGCTCCTTGAAAGCAGAGACTGTTCTGTTTTCAATGTGTACCCTAGTTTTTTAGAACAATGCTTTTCACATAGTAAGCACTTAATAAATGCCTCATTCATTCATTAAAAAAAAAAAAAAAAAGACAAAAAGACAGAGTATCATTTCCTTTTTATTTTGGCACTCCCCCTCCTCTCATTCCTAGCCTCATCAAAAAAATAAGAAGTCCAAGAATTTCAGAAAAGCATCTCCTGGGAACAAATGGCTTGCTGTCTTCTATAGTGAATTACTTATTACTCTAAGGTGCCAAGATACTAAGTCTGACCAGAACTCAAAAAGGGATTTATGTAAATACTTCAGATTTCATGAATTTGGACCTCAAAAGTTCTAAGTATCACTTAGGGGAAAACATGAGGTGAATTGGTGTTCTTAATCTTAAAAATAAACCTCATATGCAAAGTAACTAAAAAAGAAAACCATTCCAATGCTTTTGTTTCCTTATGACAAAGACTTATAATTAGGGAGCATTTCAACTTGTGTCATTAACAAATACACATTTCACTAGAAGACTAAAAGTTCCAAGGAAAAAAATGATAGCTTTCTTTGCAGTGAAATTTGGGAATTAAGATGAAGAAGAAACTAATTCTTACAATCAAATAGCAGTAGTTGGATCTACTCTATCTACTCTATTTCTAAATCCTCAAAAACCAAGATGAAGGCTAATAGATGACTTTCACAAATAAACAGATATTCCTTTTCCTGGTTTCTATGCAAACTCCATTTTAGCATTGTTTGAACTTGGATTTACAATAAAATGGGATTCAGGATAACAATCAGCTCTATTTCCTGAACTTGATTTAATATCAGATATCTAATAAGACAGCTTCCAATTGATGAAGTTGGCAGAATACTCTTATTTCTCCAAAGGAAGATCAATGGAATCCTAATTGTTCATATCAATGTTCTCCAAGTCAGACAATAACAGAAAGGTCCCACTACATTCCTTAGTGCTCCAGTTAAGAGTAATATGAATATTTAAAATAGGCTAGCTATCCATAAAAACAAAACAGGTACCTCTGAAGTATTTGAACTGTGTGTCTTTGGGTAGGTATATGCAAGGAGGCAGCAGAAGGGCATATAGTACAAGGCACCCTGAAATAAACAAAAGAACTGGTTAACACAAAGTCAACAATCTAAAAAGACATTTTTCATTTCAAGAAATAGGAACTACCTTCCCAGGAATGATGGGAGGAAAAGAAGCTCTTTCTAATCTACTTGGGAACAAAATTATGATCTTGTCAGCATCAAGCCAGGTCTGATTGTGCTGCGAGACTCAGGAGCCAGCTTCCCACTGAGCAAACACATCCTAATGCACTGCACACCCTGCCCTGGATTACTGAGCATTCACATGGCTACTTCTACCCAAGAGGAATAAGGGAAAGGCAAGTCCCGAAGGAAACAACCTGCTATCCACAGAGCCCAGGACCCTTCTGACTGCAATTCACTTTCCCAAGTGAGAAGATGGAGACATCCATCCCTTTGCTCAGAGCTAGTCAGCCAAGAAAGCCAATGGCCCAGCATCGTGTCCTTTCTGTATAGCGGGAGGGGCCTCCTCTGGACCCTTTCAATGATTATACAGACATATGTGTGTGTACATATGTGCATAATGGGTGCACACAATACTGTGTAGACATATATACACCCACAAAAGCACAAGCATATCAGCACATGTGGATGTACACATGTATACACATGTATGTGCATCTATATTTCCCCTCCCTCACTTGTAAAATGAGGTACAAATAGCACTTCCGTTCCAGGACTGCTGTTAGAATTAAGGCATCTAGCACAGTGCCTGGCACACAGTAGGCGCTACATAAATGTTAGCTACTATTGTTATTACTGTTATATAAGCTCCGATCCCTTCTCTCTCTGGCCTAGCGCTTTCCTTCGGAACACCATCTCCGCTTCGCAGTCCCCTCCCTCCCTCCTCCCCCATCTCTCCTCCTACCTCTTTCCCCCTAGGCACCCACCCTCCCGCAGGACCCCCAGGGCTTCTCTCTAGCCTCAGTTTCCCCATTTGTAAATGAGAGCAGGTTTCCGAGGCTCCTCACTACAGCCTCAGCGGCCTTCATCCCCCCCCCTTCCGCATCCCATTCTCCACCTCCCCCCATCCCTCCTTCCACCTCCGCCCCCAAGGATGCCCCTTCCCCTTGCCCTGACCCCACGGGCTGAGGAGCGGGGCAGCCCCCCCGCCTCTCCCCCTCGGGACCCTCAGGCCCTTCCGCGAGCCCAGAGGCCCTCAGCGCCCCCTCCCCACGCCCTTGGGCCTCCAGGAGCGCGGCTCTCCCACGGTCCTCTCAGCTCGTCCGAAGCTCCCCAGCTCTCGCCCCGTCACCACGGGTTGGCTTCCTTCCCTGACTCACCCGCGGGGCCCTGGTAGTTGACGGCCGCGGCTCTCCCCCGGGGGCTGGGCCCCCCGGGCCTCCAGGGTCTGGCCCGCCCAGCCGGCAGGCAGGCAGCGCTGGCGGCAGAGCCCCGACAGCGGCGGCCCTTCAGCGGCCGCTCCGTACCCGCTCCCGGCTCGGCTCGGACTGGGTACGAATCAACAACAAGATGGCGGCCAGCCGAGGGGGCGGGGGCCTGGCGTCATAGCAACCATACCGGCAAGGAATACGCCCCTCACCGGGGCTGGTTCCCCAATCACAAGCCGCTTCTCCCACCGGTTAGGGTCAGCGCCCCCTGCTGACAGGTCGCGCGGCCCGTCAGTCCAAAACCTCCTGCATCCCCAACGCCTCCTCAGGTCCGCAACGCCAAGGGCACGTGACTATGACGGGCCTCTGCGCCTGGGCCGCGCGCTCCTAATTCGTGGGCTGCGCGAGCTCCCGGGCCGGGCGCGCGACGGCTGCTAGGTCACGGGCGTGACTGCGGTGCCGTAGGCCGGGCCGGCCCAGCCCGGCCCTTAGAGAAGCTCCCGAACCCCCAAGGCCCTTAGCCCCGTGGGCACCTCAGAAGGCAAACGAGCCCTTGTTGTTTTTCTGTGGATTTTTCATGCCGGATGGGATTGTCCTGTAGCCCCCTCCAAGTCTATTCTCACCTCCCATCCCCCAAGGAATAAAAAGGGGCCCGCAGTGCCCAGCCGGTGTAGACGGCTGTCCCTCCGCCAGAGGGCTGTTACAATCTTCGCTGGAGGCGAAGCTGCTCGCCCTGCGCCAAATAGGTTCCAGATGGGAAAGTAAGGCCAGGGGCCGAGCAGGTGCAGGCCGTACAGACTGCCTCCCAGTGACGGAGAACACCTAAGGCAGTGGCTGGTTGTGCACGTGGAAGTCACCTGTTGTACCCACCTGTCTACACCCGCAGACTCCGAAGGCGTTTTAGTCAGAATCTTGGGGCTGTCACCTAAAACCTGTTCTGCTTTGGTCACATGAATCCTCCCAACCCGGGACCACCGTCAGGGTCCCAGTATCATCGGCAGCAAACGTAAGTGGGCAGATACACATTAGCCAGGCCCACGACAGTTCGAGGAGGAGAGCCGGCTGCACTGCATCCGGGAAACTGCAGAGAGCTCACCTGATAGATTTTAAAATGTAATTCTTTTTTAACGCCACCGCATTCTCCCGGGCGCTCTCAGCCAGGTCCGCTGGATTTTAACCCAGGCCTCCCCAGCTTCGGGGATAGCGCGCTCTCTACCATGGCCGCCATCTCTACAGAATCAAACTGTATGGCTCAAAAGACAGCAGAGGCGCATCCGGTTTGTGCAGAGAGGAAGGTTCCGGAGCCATGACCGTCCATGAGGAGACATGAAGGTGCCCAGATGTTTTCTGAGCCCAGGAACAGGCCCGGTTATGGCAAACATTCTAAAGGTTGGGGGCAGCTGAGGGCCGCAGCGGAGGAGAAGGTGCTCACAAGCCGCGCCAGGCCACGGGGACGACTTCAGAGCCGGGAAGCATCAGTGCTGTTTTCCGCTTGTGCAGACCTGCGTCAAGCGCCTGCTTCCCTTCTGATCCGCTGCCACGGAGGCCTGCTCCGACACTTGTATTTGGCTCCTCCTCGTAGAGATCTGTCAGGAGTCAATGTTCCCCTCATAGGAACCAGCTGCATTTTTTACTTGGCAGCTTCTTCCGCAGCCCGAGGGACTGAAAATGGGGCCACCTCGGGTCGGAGGAACAAGGAAGCCCCACGGCTCTAGGCCGCTGGGTCCCTGAAGCTCAGACCCAAGAGCCGATATTATTAGAGCCCAGGCGGCCTCGTGATCAGGCACCAGGAGGAGAGTTCCCCGGGGAATTTGAACATCATATTAGGCCCAATTATGACTGCGATAACTATACTTGTGGGGACTAATGAGGCTTGTTAAGACTTTAAAAAAAGAATCTAGCCCAGGGTTGGGCTCCTACAAAGAGGCGTGACCTTGGGCATTTCCCAGGATATTGCCAAGGGATTCCGGAATCCTGAGAAGTGGAAGCAGCTGTGATGACCCGGCAGGCCTTGCTTCGCCCAAGCAGTGCGTCCTTTTCTGAGGGCAGCGCAATCTTTTTTGGATCCCCGGGTACCCAGGAAATGATGGCCTAAACTCAGCAGTTCTCCTAAGCTACCGGCAAACAACTAGGCTTGTAATTAGGTAGGGACCAGCTCCCTGCAGGTCCCTACAGGATGACAGGGCCTTATTGGAGGAAAAGGAGAGTTTTAAGCATTCACACCCAAATGCCCAAGGGGGGAAATGCTGAATATAACTAACCAGCTAGGATGAAATAGACTCCACCTCAATATTTTTTTGGTGGTGCAATCAGGTTAGGAAGCTCCTCAGGACACCAGGCTTCCAAGGCCATTTGCCCTGGAAAAATTGCAGTTTACTTGATAGGACGCAAATGTTCAATGACCTCAATGAGGAGATTTCACCAATTTTGGTTAGAATTCAGACTCTCTTGTCCATAGGATAAATAACATTTAATTTAGCATTTAAGACCCTCTACACCAGGGGTCCTCAAACTACATCCCGAAGCCAGGTTAACCTACCTTTCAGTTAATAAGCTTTTATTAGTCTTTGAGGTCCTCCATTATATTTTCTAGCTTCTTAAGGGCAAAGCTTCTTTGGCCTCTTTTTCTTTTTGTGTCCTCAACATTTAACACAGAGCTTGGAACAAAGACAGTCAACTGCCCACTTTAAGTAAATAACTTAAATTCTTATTGACTGACTAATCTTTCAATAAATTAGTTAATCGATAAACATTTATCACGCTTCCTATGGGCCAACCACTGGACTAAGCAGTGGAAATACAAAAAGAGTCTAAAGACATTCAAGGGGAGACAAAATGAAAATAAATATATACAAAGCAAGCTATAATCAGGATAAATCCGGAATAATTAACAGAGAGAAGGCTCTGGAAATGAGAGTGGGAAAGACTTCCTACTTTCCAGCCTTATCTCACATTACTCCTTTGCACATACTTATGCTTAAGTCAAACCGAACTACTTACTATTTTTGGATCTCATCCTGCCCTCTTTCACATCTGGACATCCTTCCTTGTATGGAATGCACCATTTATTCATGTTGAGATTTTTCTCCCTCAAAGCCCAGCTTTAGGTGCCAATTCCTCCACTAAGTCTTCCCTGATTATTTCAGTTGAAGGGGATTTTCTATCCGCAGATTTTCCTTAGGGAGCTTTATCTGGATCTTTCCTTTGCCTCTTTCTCAATCAACCTTGCTTTATGCATATCTGTAAATATTTGTCTCTTCTTCCATTAAACTATGAGGACCATGAAGGCAGTGACTTTTGTTATGTCATCTTCACATGTCCAGGGCTTAGCCTACAATAGGCACACTATTAACATTTGTTAAATTGAATTTGACATACAATACAATAAAACAAACACAAAACTAATGGTAGAAATTTTCTCCTTCCCAAATATGGGAAGGAGACTGCAAAGGGAAGATTTAGGAATACTCGGCTCATTAATAATAACAGCTTATATTCATTTATCATCCATCATCACAGAGCTCAAAGCACTTTATGATTTTTTTTAAAAGGGAAAAAAAAACCTTATTAATCTTTCCAGAACATGCCTGGAAGATAAGGTGAGGGTGAGCATTCTACATATTAAAGCATAGCTATTATTGTAGCAGCTGTGTGGTATAGCTAGAGTGTTGGATCTGGATTTGGGAAAAACTGTGTAAGACTGTAGGCAAGTCACTTAACCTCTTTCTAGGTCAGTTTCCCCATCTATAAAGTGGGAATGATAACTCTCAGGATTGTTATGAGATAATTTATACTTTGCAAATCTTAAAGCACTACATAATTATCAAATATTTTTATTATTATTACAAAAAGAAATGAGAAGGTAATAACTAAAACCTACCTGGAGAAAAGACCAAGGTTCCCTGCTTCCTCTCTTACTAATATCTTCGCTAAATGTTGATGGGTTTGAGAATTAATTTGTCCTTAGGTAGGACAACAATCTCCAGGATAACTGTAATCTCTCAAATTCAGAATGTCAAGCAATGTTACTGATGACATGAGATAGCAAAAAGACAAAATCATGAACTATTGACTCCAATAACCCTTACATGATTTTAATTATTTTAGGAAGTATGGAGGAAAATTAAATAATAGTAAAAAAAAAAAATTTAAAAAAAAAAAAGAAAGGTTTCTTTGGATCCTCAACAAAATACTTAGAAAATTACTGGCTACCGGGCCACTGGGCTGTGTTCTGTTCATCACAGGGTGATCTGACCTTGTTGCCATTCTTTTTCTTTATGAGTTGTTTTAGTGATATTCCATCGCACATTGGATTAAAATAACACCTTTATTTTGTATGATCATTCTGATAGTGAAACACAAAGTGGAAGGTAGGGTCTTAGGTGGAAGAGGAAGGGAGGGGCTGGGGGGAAGTAAGGAGTCAGCAGGGTGTGAGGCTGGAGGGAAATGAGTCAGACTGGATCCCTTTTATGTATCTCACCAAAAAAGTACAGCCACTAATTTCTTAAGGCAGCTCTTGCCTATGCTGTTCAGATTGGCCTCAGAGCCATCGCCGGGCTCCAGTGCTGCTGCTGAAGAGATAATCTCTGCCTGTAACTAGATATGAAAAACAGTGAGCTCTCCGGGACTTTACCCTGGCAGGTCTGATCAGGACCTTAAAGTGTGTAAAGGAGGTAGCCTATGGCCAGCCATTCTCATCTAGCTATAAATTCCCTCCTAAAAGCCAGTCCCAAGCCATCAGGTAATTCTTACCAGGAAAGGCTAGATAATTTGGAACTATACCTAAAAACTATTAAAATATATGTTTTTTGGCCCAGTAATACCACTATTAACTCCATGTACCAAAGGGACTAAAGAAAGAGGGAAAGGACCTATATGTACACAAATATTTATAGCAACTCTTTTTGTTGTGGTAAAAAACTGGAAATTGAAAGGATGTCTATCAATTAGGAAATGGTTGGACAAATTATGATATATAATTTGATGGGATGCTATTGTTATATAAGAAATGAGAAGATGATTTCAGAAAAAACTGGGAAAACTTATATGAAATGATACAAAGTGAAATAGAATCAGAACATTCTACATAGTAACAGAAATATTGTAAAGATAATCAACCATGAAAAATTCTGATCTGAGTAAACTTTGATCAATGCAATGACCTACCATAATTCCAAAGGACTCATGATGAAACATGTTTTGCACTTCCAGATAGAGAACAGATGGACTCAGATTGAAAACTGAAACATATTTTCTGTGTGTCTCTCTCTGTCTCTCTCAATGGGGTTTCTCTTCATCTTTCTGTCTATCTGTCTGTCTGTTATCTGTCTGTCTGTCTCTCAGCATGGCTGATGCAGAAATTTGTTTTCCATGACCATACATATTTGTAATGAGTTTGTTTTCTCAATAGGTAGAAGAAAGGGAAAAGGGGGAGAAAAATTTTGAAACTAAAATAAAAGAATAACAATTTTTTTGAGAGAGACAGAGAGACAGAGACAGATATATATATATATATATATATACAGAGAGAGAGACAGAGACAGATAGAGACAGAGAGAGAGAGAGACAGAGAGAGAGAGAGAGAAAGAAACAGAGAGAGAGAGAGAGAGACACCCATAGAGAGAGACAGAGAGACAGACAGAGACAGAGAAATTGGTATCAGGGGAAGGCTGGAAAGAAGGAGGTGGTGGGGGCAGGGGGAGGCAGGCTAAATAGCCAGATTTGGGGTGGCCCTGTTAAGTCCTGAATTGCTTTCAGCCCAAGCCAGAAGAAAAAGTATGAATAAACTTAAAACAATCAGGCATCAATGTTAAGGGCAAGGGAGCCTTCCTTTTTTACAAAAGGGCCAAGGTAGGCTAGGTGATGGCACTTATTCCAAATTGGATTTTGTCACAGTATGTCCCTTTATCTGCAGAAGGTGATGAGGTGGAAGTAAGTAGAGAGCAGGAAGTAGAGAACTTACCAGGGTCCTGAGCTCTGCCATCAAACTGCTGCTGCTCAGTGGAAAAGAAAAAGGAAATGAGAGAGAAGCACTTAGCAGTCACCCTACCTGCACACACACTGAAACTAGCATCTAGTCTTAATATCCAGCATTGTTATGCCCTTCACCTATTCTAATCAAAAGGTAGTTCCCTGATTTAGAACTCTTGTCCATCAACCAAACAACAAGCATTTATTGAGCACTTCCTGTTTACCAGATTGAATACAGCTTGGTGGCTAAGTAGATAAGTATAAAGAGTTCAAATCTAGCTTTGGACACTTACTAGCTGTGTGATTTCTGGGTAAATCACTTAACCTCCAAGAAGGAAATGGCAAGCCACACTTGTGTTTTTTGTTTGTTTGTTTGTTTTCTTGGTCTTTGCCAAGAAAACCCCATAATCAGTATGCTATGTTCCACAGGATCATGAAAGGTTGTTCATGAATGACTGGACAACAAAAATCTACCATTACAGATACAAGGACAAAAAATAAAAAGTTCCTGCTCACAAGGAGCTTGTATTCTTTGGGGAAGTCAATGTTTACATGTATTTGTTCAGTTGTTTTTCAGTTGTATCCAATTTGAAACCATATGGGGTTTTCTTGGCAAAGATACAGGGATAGTTTGCTATTTCCTTCTCCAATTCATCCTACATATGATGAAACTGAGACAGACAGAGTTAAGTGACTTGGCCAGAGCTGCACAACTATGAAGTGTCTGAGGCCAGATTTGAACTCAGGAAGATGAGTCATGTCCATAGGAAAATATACACATTATTGTATACCAAAGAAATTCAAGGTTAATTGGATAGAAGAAGTAGGCTATATGAGTAGAAAGTGGTATAGGCTGAATTTTAAAGTAAATAAGAGATGGACAAGATATGGAGGAGAGGGGACAATTAAAAAGGAGCAGCGACATCTTAGAGAAAGCTTTTTGTGGTGGTCATTAATGGAAGTACCTCCAAAGTGCCAATGCCAGGAACAGAGTAAGCTTCTAATAAATATTTATCTCATACCCTCTTCCCTCTTCCTTCAAACCCTATTTTTGGGGGATGAAAATCCCTCAAACCCTATTGATTGGAATGGGCTTATCAGTACCAGGCTTAGGACGCTGCTGGTTTCTTCATTCTTCTTTGTTCTTAGCTGACCAGTAGAATTTTCCTTTCTCCTAGTGCTAGGCAAAAGAAAAAATTAAAGGAAGGACTAAAAGATGTATTTAAGAACTCTAGCATCAGTGATCTTGAAAGCTCTAGGAAAACTGCTTCTAATAGGGCAGCAGGCTCAGCAGAACAGGCTGCCTCTGACATGGAATGACTCTCAGAATCCGGCAACCAGCTTTGAAAGAAAGGCAGTTGATTGAGGATGATCAGAATCCTGTGAAACCCAGGAAGAAAAGGGGAAAGGAGGTTGCTACTTTACCTGTCCAATAATAGAGTCTGGGAGGATTGTCCACATGTTTGCCGGCCTACAGCCATCCTAGAATGATAAAGAATGTTGAAGATTATTAAGTGGGGTTAAGATGCTACCCAACCTACAGGAATTTCTACCTATTACCTATACTCTCTCTATTCTTTGATTATATAGTAGGGCTTCATACTTGATACAGGGATAAATAATTTGGGTAAAAAAAATGACCTACTGAATTGAAATTCATCTATTAAAGGTTGAATTTTATTGTCATTCCCCATTATATAAAGGCCTCTAAATAGGATTGGGGGTGGGTTTAATATTTAAAGAACGAAACATTCTTCAGTCTCCAGTAGGAGATAGATGCTAGATGATGCAGGCAGATAAAGAATCTCATATCAAGTTGCTGCATCCATCCATCCATCCATCCAGTAGACATTTTTTGAGCAACTACTGTGTACAAGCCTCTGGGCTCAATGCTAAGGGAAAGAAATTCTATACTTGAAGTCAGAGAAGGAGAAAAGGGAGATACTCAAGAATAAAAATTCTGAAGACCAAAAGGGGAACAATTTCAATGAGGCAGAAAAATAGGACATGTCTGAAGAGACAAATGTGTATGCACAGGAAACCAACCAATTTAAAGGGAAAAAGAAATAGACAGAAGATGGAAATAAGAATAGGTAATAGAAAATGAATATAAAAGCTTAGCATGGTTCTGTAAAAATAGTGTCAAGTGCTAAATAAAGCCCACAATGACCTGAGAGTGACAAAAAAAGTTAAAGACAACAAAACGATGTGGGCTTTTGAAACTACACTGGAAGAAAAGATCCAAAAAAGGAGAGAATCTTTGATTGGGAACATGTTAGCTAACAACAGAACAAAACCAATGCTCCTCAATTGTTACTTTGTTTCTGTTTCTTCTGACCTTGTACTGAAAATAATAGAACAAAATGGCTAACAGGAGATAATATGTGAAATAAGTAAGGTCATAGCAGGAGAGTATCTGGTTACCCTTGAATAATTCAAGCTGTCTCAGATGGCTTATATCTTCAGGTACCAAAAGAACTAGTGTATATACTTGCTGTCACTAATATTTGAAAGATATGGAGAATATGAAAGGTAACACAAGATTAGAAAAGAGCAAATGTTTTCTGATTTTTCAGAAAAAGGAAAAAAATCAGAATCTACAACCTATAGACTAATCAGCTTGATTTCAATTCTGAGAAATTCTGAGATGCCAATCTGAGATGATTGGCAAACTTTTAGAAAGGAATGTGGTCACTATCAATAGTCAATATGGCTTCTCAAGAATAGATGATCCCGGGTTTCCTGTCCCATATCCAACCCAGAAGAGACAGAACCCAGCATATTCTCTTCCCAACCAGCCCAGAGGATCCATATTATCAAGTCCCAGGAGAGTCTTTTCCTCTTCTGATACCTCCTAAAATCACCTGCCTCCCTCCATCTCTATCCATTCTAAAGGAGCAGTCAGGAAACAAAGAACCAATTTTGTTAGCCTTTGAAATGAAACATCACCCAAGGGACACAATAAAAATTGTAAAAGATTCCAACTGAGCTGTACCTAACTTGAGGAAATTTGACAAGGATCAAAAATAGAGCATCAATTTGAAAAACCAAAGGGAACTGCTCAAAAAGACTGCCAAGTGAACTTGATAGCACAAATGCTCTGTAGAAACTGTAGCCAGTCTCCCTGGGCACCAAGACAATATAAAGAACATATTCCCAAGTGTTAGGGAAAATGTATTTACCTTCTTGTTATATATTCATAGTAAATAACTGTTTTCCCAAAAACAAAACCCCCAGCCTCTTCTATAAGGGGATTGCACATTTTAACTGCTTACCAATCCTCCATTACAATACAAAGATGACAACAGGAAATCAGTACTGAAAATGACTACTCAAGAATACTCAAGAAACCCCACTTTTTGGCAAAAAAAAAAGGTGATAGACTAGAGGCACAGAATGAAACAGACATTTTCAGATGCTGTTCATATATTCTATTTGTTTTTCTTCACAATACTTGGTTTTTTACAAGGGAGAGTTTTTGAGGGAAGAGAAATGTATGTGAAGAACTGAAGGGGTAGTAATATGATACTGAAAAAGAAAGAAAATAAAAAAGAAAAGAGTGTTTATGAAATATTTTTTAAATGTGAGTGGAAAGAAGGTTAGAAGGGCATTCAGACAAGCAGGGAAGGCTATATTGGAATTAATTATATATTATTTCATATGTATTAAAAAAACTTTATCATGGTCAAAGGATATGAATAGTTTTCAGATGAAGAAATTAAAGCCATTTCTAGCCTTATGAAAAAATGCTCTAAATCAATATTGACCAGAAAAATGCAAATTAAGACAACTCTGAGATACTACTACACACCTCTCAGATTGGCTAAGATTACAAGAAAAGATAATGACGAATGTTGGAGGAGATATGAGAGAACTGGCACACTAATACATTGTTGGTGGAGCTGTGAACTAATCCAACCATTCTGGAGAGCAATATGGAACTATGCCCAAAGGGTTATTAAACTGTGCATACAGAAGTGTTTCTACTAAGCCTGTATCCTAAAGAGATCATAAAAAAGGGGAAAAGATCACATGTGCAAAAATGCTTTGACAGCCCTTTTTGTAGTGCCAAGAAACTAGAAACTGAATGGCTGCCCTTCAATTGGAGAATGGCTGAATAAGTTATGGTATTTGAAAGTTATAGAATACTATTGTTCTGCAAGAAACAATCAGCAGGATGATTTCAGAGAGGCCTGGAGAGACTTACATGAACTGATACTAAGTGAAATGAGCAGAACCAGGAAATCATTGTACATAGTAACAGCAAGATGACATAATGATCAATTTTGATGGATGTGGTTCTTTTCTTTTAAAAAAATTTTTAATTAAAAAACTTTAATAATACAAATAATAAAAAAATTTACAAAACATATGGATGGGTAATTTTTCAACATTGACCCTTGCAAAGCCTTCCATTCCAAATTCTCCCCTCTTTCCCCCCACCCCTTCCCCTAGATGGCAAGTAGTCCAATACATGTTAAATATGTTAAATCCAATATATGTATACATATTTATACAATTATCTTGCTGCACAAGACAAATTGGATCTAGAAGGGGAAAAAACTGAGAAAGAAAAGAAAATGCAAGCAAGCAACAACAGAGTGAGAATGCGCCACACTCTGTTCCCACTGTTCTCTCTCTAGGTGTAGATGGCTCCTTTCATCACTAAACAATTGGAACTGGTTTGAATCCTCTCATTGTTGAAGAGAGTCACATCTGTAAGAATTGGTCATCATATAGTTCTGTTGTTGCCCTGTATAATGATCTCCTAGTTCTACTCATTTCACTTAGCATCAGTTCATGCAAGTCTCTCCAGCCCTCTCTGAAACCCTCCTGCTGATAGTTTCTTATAGAACAGTAATATTCCATAACATTCATGTACCATAACTTATTTAGCCATTCTCCAATTGATGGGCATCCACTCAGTTTCCAGTTTCTTGGGATGTGACTCTTTTCAACAGTGAGGTGATTCAGGCCAGTTCCAAAGGTTTTGTGATACTGAGAGCCATCTGTACCCAGAGAAAGGATTGTTGGGACTGAGTGTGTATCACAACATTGCATTTTCACTTTTTTTTTTGTTGTTTGCTTGCATTTTGTTTTATTTCTCATTTTTTTTACCTTTTTGATCTGATTTTTCTTGTGTAGCATGATAAATTTGGAGGAATTGCACACGTTTGATATATATTGGATTGTTTGTCATCTGAAGGAGGGGGTGGAGTGAAGGGAGGGAAGAAAAATTTGGAGCGCAAGTCTTTGCAAAGCTGAATGTTGAAAATTATTTATTCATATGTTTGAAATAGAGAGCTTTAATTTAAAAAAATAAACTTTACCTAATAGATACCACATATGCAAAAATACCACAGTATTGTGACTTCATAAAAGGAAGTGTTCATGTTTATTGATTTTCATCAGGTTTGTAATAATAAAAATGATTACTTTTTTAAAAAAGATCATTTTTTATTAAGCTTGTAGAAGAGAATCCAATACATATAATTTAAGCTAGCTTTTAGCAACACTTTTGAGTAATTATCTAATGTTCTTGCAAAGAAGATAGAGAAATGTGGATTACATGATAATACAATTAGATTGACTCAAAACTTCTTGGATGGTTGGACTAGAAAATTAGTCATTAATGGTTTGATGTCATTTTGTCAGAAAGTCTCCAATGAAATAGCTCAGGGATCTGTACTTGGTTCTGTTATATTGAACATTTGAATGATTTGGGTATGTTTACCAATGATGGCATGGTTACCAAATTAGCATGTGATACAAAGCAGGGAGGGATAGGGAGGCACTGAATGACAAAATCAGGATCCAAGAAGATCTTAACAGGTTAGAGAACTGAATTAGCATTTATATAAAATAAAATCATTGGGGATAAAGATACTTCTGTCTTACACTTGGGTTAAAAAAATCAGCTTCATGAATATTTCAGGATAAGAGAAGCATGGATAGATAGCAACGTGTCTGAAAAAGACCTAAAGTTTTCATGAATAAGTAGTATGATCTGGCAGCCAAAAGACCTAATGCAATCTTGGACTGCATTAAAAAAGACCTAGCTTCCAGAAATGAGAAAGTCATACTCCCTTTTCATTTTGTCCTTATCAGATTTCATTTGAAGTTTTGTCTTTAGTTCTAGGCTCCTCAATTTAAGAAGTCATAGGTAAACTGGAGAATATCCAGAAAAAGGTTACTAGATGGTAAAAGAGTCTTGAGCCCATGTCTTATGACTAGTAGGTGATGGAACTATTTAGCCTGGAGAAGACTCAGAGGGGACATGATAAATGTGTTCACGTTTTTGTCGGGTTTTCATGTGAAAGAAAGATTATACCTGTTCTATTTGACCCAAGAGGGCAGAATCAGTAACAATGAGTAGAAATTACACAAAAAAGCTGCTTTAGGCTTAATGATGGGGGAAAATATTCCTACCAATTAGGGATAGAGAAAGTAATAGGGTTAGAGATAATTTTATTGGCATAGGATGCTCAAGTGAGAAAAATTCCCTTGAAGCCTTCTCTTCAAATTCTAATCTTTAGAGAATTGCTTAGAGCCCTTGAGAAGCCCTGATGGAAATCTGAAAAGCAATGCCAAAGACTTATCCTGAGGTCCAGAATATTACTCTATCATGTAAGTGCTGCATTTTGCAAGTCAGACAGAATCCAATTCAGTGACCTTCAATCTTTGCTTTGTGTTATTCTTGAAAATGTTCTCTGGAGAGTGTAGCACCAGGACACTTTGCAGATTTCTGACGTTGTCATGGTATCCTTAGCGAGGCAAATATTTGACAGTCTATACTTACGAATCTTTTTTATTTTAAGTATGTCTTTGTGGTACATGAGATAAATAATCTCACTAGATCTATTTTACACATTGAGTATCTTTTCTAAATGATATCCCGTCAATCCCTTTTAGAGAAACTCAAGCTTTAACACACTGGTGTCTTCCACTGGACAGTCTGATTTTATCATTGTTCTTAAACTGACCACAATATTCCAGATGAAGTCTGACGAGGGCAGAACACAATGGGACCATCTCCTTATTTCTAGAAGCCATACTTCTTTTAATGCATTCTGAGATTGTATTACCTTTTTTTGGCTATTACATCACAAACTGATTCATATTGAGCTTTTAGTCTACCAGAATTCCCAGATCTTTTAAAAAAGCAATTGCTGTCTAACTCTGCATCCCCCAATTTATACTTGTGACAGTGACTCACTCATCATTGACATCAGCACCTTATTCCAAGCGAATTCACCACAGGAAGAAAAAATACCTAGACTTGCAATTCTGTAATTGGGCATTTCATTGGCCACATATGTTTCCTACACCTTTGCTTCAAAAACATAGTCCCTCTAACTTTCTGCCTACTTTTCCTCTACTATAGACTCTGTGTGAATTTATGAGAAGGTACACTTTGATTTTCATGGGCAAGGCTTTATAATTACTGTTCTTGCAATGTTAGTGAACAGAAATTGACTTTCTCTCCCTCCTATCCCCAGCATCCACAACTGAAAAAAGAAAACCCTTGTGCAATTTTTTTTTGTAAAAGAACTAATCACATTTACTGGATGATTGTTAATGGCAATCACAATAATTAGGGCTTATGGCTATAGTGTTGATGGTTATTCCTGGAAATTGAGGAAGAAGTTACCTGTTCCTTTGGGTGTATAACGACAGTTGAATACAAATTGGGGGGAATGAGCCTACAGACACACACACACACACACACACACACACACACACACACACACACCATACACATACATATCCACATCATCATCACTTTTGACAGCCAGTATGCTCAATTAGCTGAAAGTAAAGATATTTGCTAAGATGGAATAGATGGGAAATACAAAACTTTGCTCCCATAAACCTGAAACCCCCAAATCTGCTCAGTGTAAGGAAGAGTAAACTGGGAATAAATATGCACATACATAAGCACTCCTGTCTGTGAACTGCTGGGTCCAGATGCCCTGTCTCTTTTCATGGTATTTTTATGCTGCTCTCTGCTAGACAGAGAGTCTCTGCTAGGCAAGTGGTTCAGCCAAGTTCCCTGGGCCTGCTCCTCTCCACAACTCAAATCTCATATCCCAGGGCTAGTTCTCTCTTGAATTCACAATTAGCTCTTTTATCTACTGCCTTTTCTGATCATTCCCTTGAATCCCTGGGCCTTTGCCTTGTTGGGTGTAATGTTTCCTATTGGGAGAGCAGCCCCCCTATAAAACAATGGGTGGTGGAAAGGAGAGAAATCTTCTCTCTGACCCCTTGCCATCATCTGGAAGATGAACAAGGGAAAAAGCCAAAATTGATTCCATCTCAAGAGCTGAGTTGTTATTTTTTTTTCCATAGTGGCTCTCCTCTAAACTACCAGAGGTCACATTCTACAAAGCTCTCCTGCCCTGGCTGTGTCCAGAGCTTGCAAGTTAGCTTTCTAAAGGCCACTGGGAGTGTGGCTAATATTCAGCTGGCCAAATGGCAAACTGAATTCCATTAAGGAAAAATTCCTGTGTCCCAAAGGGGCAACTAGTCATGGACCTATCTTTGCACTTCATGTAGTACATTAGCACATGACTCTGTTACTTGCCCCTTCTGTGACTTCAACAATCATACTAATGAGGGGACAAATAAATTAATCAGGGTGTCATGACCAACTCTCTCCCTGCTGCATGTAAATAATAGTTTTGTATATATGTATACATGTTTTTGCTTTGGGACTCCTTGATTCACCCTGCTTCACCCTGATTCAGGTGGCCAGCCATTTGTGACCCCTGTTTTTGCTTCTGGGATTTCCCAGGGAGTATTGTTTTATCCCAATCTGGTTCCAGCCTGCATTTGTCTCTGGAACTTCCTGGGGACCCCCAGATCCAGCCTGCCCTTCTTTATTCCTCACCTCACCCCAACAGTTCCAATACAGACCACCTGCTTTTGGCTTTCTCACTTTGGAGTTTTGTGTTGGACCGTATCTTCTGCTTCTCCTTCCTGTTGTGAGATAGACCTTCTGCCATAAGTTTGGCCATCAAGAGGGGGTCCTGGACCACTTAATCACCTCTGTCTCTCAAAGGAGTTTTTCCAGTTGATAATCTACCTGAATTTATTACTCAATAGTAAGCATACTCCTACCTTGTCATAATCCCTTTTCCCAGTGATTCGGAACTTCTGCCAATCATTGTACAAAATTTCTTCCCTGTCTCCCTCTTCCTGCTCCTGTCCTGCCACTCCTTAACCTGACCCTCTCCCAATATCCCCTTCCAGATCTACCCACCTGTGCTCTCTAGAATGCCTGTTCTATAGTGAAAATTTCTGCTTTCATCTAAAATAATTTCCTTTCTCCTTCCATTTTCTCCCATTTGCTGTGACCTGGCTCCTTCTGGATGGCACAGCATTCCTGGCCATCCTTTCCAGCACCTGCTGTACTTCACTGGCTAAGGGGAGAAGTCAGAATACTCCTTGGTCTCTATTACCTTATATAGATTCTATTTCTTCTACTTTCACTTAGTAACCTCCCTTCCTGGCAGGCTGATTCAATCTATATTTACTAACCAGTCAAAATCCTGGTAGTTTTATCTACTGACCTCCAGAACTCTCTCATTTTCTCGGTGAACTTAGCACCTAGCTCACAGTCTTTTTCTCCTCTCCAATTCCTCCCTTCATACTAGAGAACTTCAGCATACATATATACACACACACATGTGTGTATGTATGTATGTATATATATATATATATATATTGCTGATACTCCCTCAAACATCCTAATTTCCCAGTTCTTCATTGCCATAGGCATTCCACTACCATATTCATGAAACCTGAAATTCTTGAATCAGATCATAATCTTTTATCATTCTATCTGGCTTATAACCTCTAAACCTGTTCTTTGTCTTTATATAACTTCCATTCCCTTAACTTATTGGTTCTTTTCCAGGCTATCAGCCCAGTATTTTTTTTCTCTTTCTCCACCTTGACCCCTTGGTGAACCAGTTCAACTCTACCTTATCTTCTATTCTCAAGTTCCTTATCCCACTTTTGCTGTCATCAATCAAGCCCTGCCAAGCCTTTGATTTACTCCCACCAACCACTGCCTTTACTCCTTTTTGCATGCTGATGAATGAAACTGGAGAAAAGCACAAAACTGTGCTGAGTGAGACCGTTACAAATTTATGTTGCATAGCCTCAACAGAGCCCTTGCAATAGTAATACAATTCTTTTACACTTCTTTAATTGATTCATCATCCTACTTACAACAGTGAATTTTCCAAAGTTTTCATTACTCTCAAACCACCTATGTGTTCCCCAACCTTAAAAAAAAATCACTTCAATATATTTCTTTTCCCTTTTGAAATTTAACCCCTCAAAAAAGCCCTCTACCTTCTTTCCTCCTTTTCTCCCACTCTCATCTTAATTCTCTGTATGTTACTTGTGATTTCATCAGTCAACTGAAACTGCTCTATCATTATCAATGAACTTTTGATTGGCAAACCTAAGTCTTTTCTCAATCCTTATCCTTCTTGACTTCTCTACAACCTTTGACACTGTTGACACTCTCTTCTCCTTGATTCTTTCTTCTCTCTGGATTTTTGTAATTCTTCTTCTACCTCTCTAATCTCGCAGTCTTTTTTGATAGATTTTCTTCTAAGTCATACTTTTTAATTAGGGGTATCTCACAGGGTTCCTCTCTCTTATCCAGCTGAACTGTTTCACCAAGTTATCTCATCAGCTCCCATGGATTTAATTATCATCTCTCTGAAGATGATTTTCAGATCTGTTTATCCAGATCTAACTTTTCTCCTGGCCTCCAGTCTCTTATCTCCAACTACCCACTGGACATCTCCCAAAGATATCTTAAACTCAACTTATAAAATATTGACCTTAGTATCTTTCTCCCAAAACCTTCCCCTCCCAAATAGATTTACAATGAATTCTATCAAACATTTAAAGAACAATCAATTATAATACTATTCAAACTATTTGGAAAAAATAGGGAAGAAGGACACAGATATGGTGCTGATACTGAAGCCAGGAAGGGTCAAAACAGAGAAAGATCTTTCCCTAATGAATATTGATGAAAAAATCTTAAATAAAATATTAGCAAAGAGATTACAGCCATTTCTCACCAGGATAACATACTATAACCAAGTGGTATTTATACTAGGAATGCAGGGGCTAATTCAATTGACTATATCAATAACCAAACTAATAGAAATCATATAATTATATCAACAGATGCATAAAAAGCATTTGATAAAATACAACATGCATTCCTATTAAAACACTAGAGAGCAAAGGAAATAAAGGGAGTTTTCCTTAAAATGGTAAGTAGCATCTATCTAAAAATATCATATGCAATGGTGATAAACTAGAACATTTCCAATAAGATTAGGAGTGAAACAAGGTTGCCCACTATCACCATTACTATTATATTATATATTATATAATATATTATATTAGAAATGTTAGCATTAGGAATAACAGAAGAAAAAGAAACTGAAGGAATTAGAACAGATAATAAAAAAAACAAAATTATCATGCTTTGCAGATGATATAATAGTATATTTAGAGAGTCCTAGAGAGTCAACTAAAAAACTTCTAGAAACAATTAACAACTTTAACAGGAATTGTGGGTATGAGTGAAAGTACAGCCAGTGCTAGAAAGGATGACCAGGAATGTTGTACCATCCGATCCAGCTCACAGCAAATGGGAAAAAATGGAAGGAAAAAGGAAATGATTTTAGATGAAAGCAGAACTTTTCACTATGGAACAGGCATTCTAGGAGTCAATAAATCCACATAAATCATAAGCATTTCTATATATTACCAACAAAGCCCATCAGCAAGAGATAGAAGAGAAATTCCATTTAAAATAACTGTAGATAATATAAAATATTTGGGAGTCTACCTGCCAAGACAAATCCACAAACAATATGAGCACAATAACAAAACACTTTTCACATAAATAAAGTTAGATCTAAATAATTGGAAGAATATCAAGTACTCATGGGTAGGCCGAGACCATGGGTAGGTATATTATTTCATATAATAAAAATGACAATTCTATCTAAATTAACCTATTTATTCAGTGTCATACAAAGTGAATGCCAAGAATTACTTTATACAGATAGAAAAAATAATAACAAAATTCCTCTGGAAAAAAAGAAAAGATCAAGAATTTCAAGGCAATTATGAAAAAAATAAGCAAACAAAAGTGGTCTGGTACTGTACCAGACCTAAAACTATATTATACAGCAGAAGTCATCAAAATCATTTGGTATTGGCTAAGAAATAGAGCAGGGGATCAGTGGAATAGGTTAGGTTCATAAGACACAATAGTTAATGACTATAGTAATCTAGTGTTTGATAAACTCAAAGACTCCAGTTCTGGGATAAGAATTCACTATTTGACAAAAATTGCTAGGAATATTGGAAAATAGTATGGCAGAAACTAGGCCTTGAAAGTTGAAATAATTCATGATTTAAACATAAAGGGTGATACTATAAGCAAGTTAGGAGAACAAGGGATAATTTACCTCTCAGATCTATGGAGAAGGAAGAAAATTTATGGCCAAAGAAGAACTAGAGAACATTATGAAATGCAAAATGGATAATTTTGATTATATTAAATTAAAATGTTTTTGTACAAACAAAAATCAAAGCAGTCAAGAATCGAAGGGAAGTAGAAAACTGGGAAAAAACTTTTACATCCAAGGATTCTGATAAAGACCTCATTTCTAAAATATAGAGAGAATTAACTCAAATTTATAAAAATATAAATCATTCTCCAATTGATAAATGATCACAGGATATGAACAGTCTTCAGAAGAAGAAATTAAAGCCATTTCTAGTCATATGAAGAAATGTTCTAAATCACTATTGATTAGAGAAATGCAAACTAAAACAACTCTGAGGTACCATTTCACATCTCCCAGATTGGTTAAGATGACAGAAAAAAATTAATGATGAATGTTGGAAGGGATGTGAGAAAACTAGAGCAATAATGCATTGTTGGTAGAATTGTGAACTGATCTAACCATTTTGGAGAGCAATTTGGAACTAGCAAAATGTGCATACCCTTTGATCCAGCAATATTTTTACTGGGATTATATCCCAAAGAGATCTTAAAGAATGGAAAGGGACCCACATTTGCAAAAAACGTTTGTGGCAGCCCTTTTTGAAGTGGCTGGAAACTGGAAACTGAATGGATGCCCATCAATTGGAGAATGGCTGAATAAATTGTGATATATGAATATTATGGAATATTATTTTTCTGTAAGAAACGACCAGCAGGATGATATTAGAGAGGTCTGGAGAGACTTACATGAACTGATGCTGAGTGAAATGAGCAGAACCAGGAGATCATTGTACAGGGCAACAAGAAGATTATGCGATTAATATAACATATGTATGTTCAACAATGAAGCGATTTAGGCCATTTCCAATAGATTTGTGATGGAAAGAGTTACCTCCATCCAAAGAGAGAACTATGGGGACTGAATGTGGGTCACAATACAGTATTTTCATCTTCTTTGTTGTTGTTGTTTGCTTGCTTGTTGTTGTTTTTTTCTCATTTTTCCCCTTTTTGATCTTATTTTTCTTGGGCAGCATGGTAAATTTGGAAATATATTTAGAAATAAAAAAGTAACTATTAAAAAACCCCCAAAACCTTCCTTGCTTCCAAAATTCTTTCCAATTATTGTCAAGAGAAGTGCCATCCTCCCAATCATCCAGGCTCATGACCCAGGTATTATTCTTAACTCTTCACTCTTTCTCACCCCCCCATATCCATTCTGTTGCAAGTCCTCCCAATTCTCCCTTTGTAACATCTTTTACATTAGTCCCCTTCTCTCTCCTATTATTGCCTGATACAGGGCTTTATCACTTCACATCTGGACTGCTGCAATAGACTTATATTTGGTCTCCTTGTTTCAAGCCAATATTATCCTCTTAAACTGAAGCAAGGACTAGTTCACCCCAATTTATTCAGCAAATTCCAGTAATTCCCTATGACCTCCAGGATGAAACATAAAATAAAATAAAATAAAATAAAATAAAATAAAAGTTTACCTTTGGCAATCCTTTATAACTTGCTCCCTCCTTTTTAAACTTCACTCCCCTCAATTTACTCTATGATCCAGAGACATACTGGCTTCCTTGCTGTTCTTCCCTTAAGACACCCCTAATTCTCTGCCTTTTCCCTGGCTATTTCCCCTACCCAGAATGCACTCCATCTCTGCCTCCTGGCTTTCTGGGTCTTCACCTCTCAGTTAAAATTTCACCTTCTGCAAAAAGCTTTCACATCCCCTTTAACACTTAGCTTAGTAGTCACTTAATACACACTTCTTGACTTGATTGAATAACTGACACATGTGTGCATGATATTTCCCTAATAGAATGTAAGTTCCCTGAGAGAAGAAATTATTTCATTTTTTAAAAATCTCCAGCACTTAGCATGGTGCCTGGCCTATAGTAGGTCTTGAGTAAATGTTTGATTGCTTGATATATGCCCTAGCAGCTAAGTGAGTTATTTTCTGTTAATCTATTTTCTTTAGTCAGAGACATAACTATTTTTCTGACTTATTTCCTGTATGAGGCTCTCTAACAGTGGCAAGACTCCTGTTAAGTCTTGTGTACATTATGATAATGTCTTGCTTCACACCATCCCCAAGACCTTATCTACCTCTCTGTGATTTGTAATCTCCAAAGCCAAGAAAAGATGGCACAAGGTTAAACACATTCTTTAGCGAGTTAAAGTCTGATTTGATTGAAAATCCATCAGAAGCTAGCAGTGTAAGTGATAAAAAGGAGATAAAGAGGAGAAAGAAAAGAGAAGGAAGAAAATGGAGAACAGAAAGGCAGGAAGATAAACCATAAGGGGAGAGATAAGGGAGACGTGATGATTCACTAGATAGATGAGGTTCATGGGAGTTAAAACTGGGAGGGACCTTGAAAGCTGTCCTGTTCAATCCAACACTTTTAGATGAGGAAACAAAAGGCTAAGGAAAAATTAATCGATTTAATCAAGGAGCAAATAAAAGAGCCAGAATTGGATGCACATCTCACTATGTGATTCCAAGTGTCTCTGGATCATAGCACACTGCCTCTAGAAGTAAACCAGAGAAAAATGTAGGCTTCAGCTGTTCCTGAACTGCTAGTTTGCTCTTTGTGGTGGAGGCAGGAACTTGAGCTGCTTTTTTCATAGCTTCTGACCTTGGTTCTCCAGCTGACAGCTGGATGGCCCAGATGATGGGTCTGTTCCTTGTCTCCTGGACTCATAGCTGAAAGGAGGCTACTTTGAAGCCAGTTAAGCAGTGAAGCTGCCATGTTGAGGGCTGCAATCTGACATTCACGTTCTTTGAAATGGTACAGTTTAATGTCATAGAGCTAGTACTGAGTCTTATCCCCAAGTGGCTCCAAATGTTCAAGAATCCCTTTAGAAGGTAATCATTACCTTCTGATCTAAGAAACAGGACAGAGCCCAAATCAACTCACTCTCTTGACTCTTGACTTTTCCTGTCTGATCCTGAGACTTACCTCTCAACCGAGCTTCTGGTCCTATGGTCCAGCTCAGTGCATCCTTCACTGGACCTGGCTTTTGAAGATTTGCAAGGTCTCAGTCTTTTCCCCAAGGGACTTAAACATCTTAACCAGAGAGAAAGGTACTTGATATACTCAGCTAATTTAGAAAGGAAGGAGGAGAGACCAAGAAAGCAGACAGAAAGAAAGGAACAAACTGTCTTGAAATTCTTGACATTTTTAAGTGCTCTGAGCCATTCTGAAGGAAGATCCAGATGGATGAACTTTCTTTCTCATCCTCCTTTTCACTCCAAGAATACCAAGTCAACAGGTCCCTGTGAATGGCTTCCATTATGATTCTGCAAAGCCATAGTCCAAAAGATTCAGGTATGTACAGAGTGATGAGCTCTTCAGCACGATTCAACCTGGTTCTCAGGTTACAAAATGCTGGTTTGTACTTGTTGACATTTCATTTTTTTGTGTGTTAGATTTCCTGAGTCATCAATGGCACTGCCTTAAGAACAAATGTGATTAAAAAGATCCAGCATGAACAAACATAGTTAGAGACAGACTACCTAAATAGTAAGGGAGATCAGACTGTAAAAGCTTACTCTTTAAGACCAAAACTCTCCCAGGAATGTTGTAATGCTATGAATCATGGATTTCTGAGAACCATAATCTCAGAATAATTAAAATGTCAGGAGCCCTAAAGGGCAATGGAAGGATGCATGACTATTGTTGAGTAGACTGAAGCATGTCACCAATGATGACTAGTATGTGAGAGCTGGTATAAAAAGCAGTCAGTTTGAATTCAAGAAACATTCACTAAGCAATAAGCAAGACACACATCTTAGAAGACACATGTGACTAGAAAAGGATGTGGAAGAGTCATATATTGAGAGTAAGAGAAGCAGATGGTCCAACCTTTCTAGAATCAATCTGCAATTATTCTGACAAAGTAGACTGTTTGACCCCATATTCCACTACTAGATGTATATCCTGAGGGGTCAAAAATACCAAAAGGTCAAACATATACCAAAATATTAATAGCATCACTTTTTGTTGCTTTAAGTAACAAAGATGTGGAAACAAAGTAGATGATCATTAATCAGAGAATGGACATAAACATATTGTGATAGCTATATATCACTTAAGTTTTTATTTTAAAATGGATGACAATCTAGTGGGAGAAAATACTGGGATATAATCAAATTAAATAAACTGGGATTCCCTATTGATCAAATAGTACTAACTGAAAGTTTGAGCAAAGCTAATAACTGGATACATACTGGTAATAGAATATTTACTGTATTAGAAAAAATCCCCAATATGAAAAATTCAGAGAAACACAGAAGGCTTATATGAACTGATGTCAACAGAACTAAGCAGAAGCGGGAAAATAAAATTCACAATGACTACATGATATAAATAGAACAAATAAAACAGTAATAAGTATTATTATAATGACTAAGTGTGGACCAAGAGAAAAAATGAGAACACACACCTCTCTCTTTTTTTTGGCAGAGGTTGGAAACTAAGGTTATATAACATTGAATGTACTCTCAGACTTGGTTGATGCATTCGTTTGTTTTAACAAACTGCTTTTTCCCCCTCTTTTTTTCATTCTTTGACAGAAAGGATAGGAAGATAGGGGAGAAATATTCAGAAATGAAGGTGATATAAAAACAAAAGATATCAATATGAAATTTAAAGTTTTATAAAGAATTACTTTTTAAGGAAAGGTTATAAACAGCATGAACACAGGTGTCCAGAAGATATTAAAAGAACCAAAGGAAGACTTTTCTTTTGGAAAAATCCTTCTTAAAGATGTGGACAAAAATTTCACAGACTAAGAATATGAGGACTATGACATATTCTGTTGGAAGAATCACACATACTGGTAAGAGCATGGATTCATCAAAGAATGTTCTTAATCAATGTTCTCAAGTCTTTATCATATGTTCCTGTGCTGATCCCTTTGATAATAAATCCCTGGTGTTCATGTTTAGGTTTCTCTTGAATACGCCCATTAGCATAATAGTAACTAGCATAAGCCTTTACACTCAAAGAAGGGGGGCTGGACTGGTTATTTGGCTTCTGGTATCAAAGACTTTCTCAGAAGGCTCCTTTCCAGTTTCCTGAGGCTTGAAGCCATTGCATCCTAAGCAATATTTTTTACTTTGATACATCCATTATCTCATCAAGGTGAGTAGTGTCTCCATTGAGGCAGCTCACCACCCCTATTCACCTTCTCATTTGCTGGGATTATTGTCCAGGGCGCTCCATAAATGCTCCAAAAGTCACCCATCCATCCCACATGCTGAAAGACTTCCACAAGTGTGGAATATTCTATGGAGATCGGCAAAGTACTTGACATATTTACTTGCCATTATCCCTCTCACTCTATTGCCCACTCAACTCTTTTTTACAGTTACTCATGCTTATGATAGCATCTTTTATGCTCTTTGTTTTAAGCTTTTCATAATATACTGCATGTAGACCCGGTAGAAGGGGAGAAATTAAGGCATTTACCTTCCAGGCCATCTGCAAAGGAGCCAGCCCAAGATGCTGAGCAGGAGAACTCCAGTCACTGTTAACACAACCACAAACCAAGCTTCTGGAGCCCAGTAGTCCTCATTTCTAGTCACTAACAAGGGTGTAGGTGAAGAAACCTGAAAACAGAGAGGGGACACCAGGAGGAATCCGACAGTGCTTTAGGAGATTGGCAAAGCAAGAGAGGGAAAACCAGACCAGAGCCTTGGACGGGGCTGCCCCAAGTTGGAAGAGGACCCTCACCATCACAGGTTCTGTGCTTGTGGTGGGCACAGTGGTCATCCAAGGAATCACGTGAACAATGACAATGGCCGTGGTACTGAAGAGGGGCTCAGTAGGTCCATTGTCAGTCACACGGACCAGAAGCTCATAAGTGAGGGGGTCCAAGGGCCCATCAGACTGTAAGGAAAAGGTCTTGTGGAGTAAAATATTGCCCTTCATGTAGAACCTTCCATTGCTGTTGCCTACCAAGGAAAGGTATAAAATGGGTCACCTTCTCTGTCTCTTTTATTGGCTTTAATCCCCATTAGAACAGAGGTTTCTTCTCTCAACAGATGAATCATTCCTCTCTCCTGGGATCTAGTGCCCACCCGCTGTCTGCCAAAGCTCAGCACTGGCAATTTCTTGCTGCATCGGGTATGTGTGTATTGGAGGAAGACAAAAGAGATGACTACAGCTCCATTTTTCTCCACCTCTGCTCCCTCGGTCACCTCCCCCAGCCCCAACATGTCTCTTCCTGGGGCAAAGGGATAGGCTAAAATCTCTGAGGGGTGGGCCTGCCTTCCTCCAGCACAACAATGCCAATTGGCCTGGGGACCATGACTTTATGAGGGATGTCCTAGTTGGGTAGAGTGCTGGTTATCCACCAGCTCTGAGACTTTGAACATGGAATCTGTACATACAAGAACGAGGGGCTTATACAAAGACCAACTAGTTAGGTTTAACACTCACAGGAATCATCTAAAGTGAGACCCTGATGTTTTCTCAGATCCTACTTGAACCCACTCCTGAACTGCCTTTAGCAGTAGCTTGGAGGCCACTGTCCTAGAGTCTCTCACTCCAGGGACCTTGTGTCTCAAGGTACAAGATTTCTCCCTGGGATCTCCTGCAACTGAATTTGTCTTTAAAAGTTGATTCATTCTGCTTGCTCCAGTATATTTCATGCTAGTTGCCCTAAGCACCAGAACAACTCTCTCCTGTTATATTCTGTCCTCTCTAAAACCATTCCTCCCAAATAGGTCCAAAGGTTTAGAGTTCCAATCCACCATCCCTGACCTCCAACGATGGTGAAAGAGAATGCTGCAGGAGCTTGCTCTGGTGTGTCTCTGTCCGTGCACATCAGTTTTGTCACCTCTGCATTGGTACTTGGGGCAGAAGAGATGGTGAGCTCTTGGAAGGGGGGTTCACATTCTGGAGCATGGTCATTCACGTTCTACAAGATAGCAGGGGGTTCAGGGTCCTCCTTTCTGACTCAAAAGGAAAAGTTTCAGAGCCTGAAAGCCAACACCCCAGTCCATTTCTGGAAATGGCAGCCTTGTTTTTCCAAGTTAGCCAAAAAGAGGCAAAGGAAGTAAGTCAGGGATATTGTGAGGGGGATCTCCCAAATTCTGGGCTCAGGGGGAAACTCATCCCTCTGTTGATATAGGGAGGGAAGAGATCATTTCTAGTATGGAGTACCATAAAATATTTTCCCCAAGCTCTTGCAGTATAATAGGACTGTCAGTAGGAGGAAAGGACACCTTGGAATAAAACCATCAATGTAGCCTTTAAGGACATCTAGTCCTACTCCACTGTTTTACAGATGAGAAAACTGAGACCCAGGGAGATTTGGGAATTTGCCAAATTTAGGCCAGATATATATATCACATGGGGATCAGGACTAGGGCAGAGTTTACCTGAACCTCAATGGTGACAGTACAAGAGCCTGACCGGCGATGTGTAGGATCCTGGTCCTGGTCCCGATCGGTCAGAAAGATCACCAGCAGATATGTCTTCTGTTTTTCATAGTCCAGAGAGGTCAGAAGATGGAGTTTACCTGAGAGTTAAGAGTTTGACCTCCTCAACTTCCCAAACCCAATCCTAACTAGTATCCCAGGCTCCCTGTCTCAGAGGCATCATGGTAGGATGGAGAGCAAACTGTCTCTAGAGCCCAGTCTTGGGTCTAATACTAACTTTCTGTGTGACCAGAGATAAATCATTTAACTTTTCAGAGCTTTAGTTCCTTCTTTTGCAAAATAGAGATAATATTAACGCATTCTAGCTGTGTGACCCTGGGCAAGTCACTTAACCCCAGCCTCAGGGGAAAAAAAAAACAAAAACAAAATAGAGATAATGAAGAGGAGTTAAATGACTTACCCAGAGTTTCACGGCTAGTAAGTGTCAAGTGGCTGAGATGAGACTTGAACTCAAATCCTCCTGACTCCAAGGCCTGTGTCTATCCACCAAGCTACCTAGCTGCCCTAATAGGAGTCTTTATTAAGGCTTTTTGACAAAGCCTTGGGATAACTGACCTGAAAAGTTCTGCCTCTTAGCATTCTTATGAGAAATGTGCTTTGTAGTTTAAAATGCCAGAAAGTTGGGAATTATTAATTCCCCTCTTCTTTTCTCATCATACACATGAGGGAAGCTAGGGGAACAAAAGCTACCCCGAGGACCAGTAATAATGAGAGAAACTGGGAGGTGCCCCAAGGGACTCTTAACCTTGTTTGTGTTTGACATCTTTGGCAAAGTAAAAATCTCATGGTCCTCTTATTAGAATAATGTTTTTTAAATGCATAATGTAAAACACAGAGGATTCTCAGAATAATGTTTTTTTTTAAAATGCATAATATAAAACAGAGAAACTGATGACATGGAAATATAATTTGCAAAGTTAAAACAAAACAAAGCCAAGTTTGTGGAGTCCAAATTAAGAACCCACAACTTAGGGAAAGGGGCGTTTTCTTAAGCTTTTGGTGGAAGGTAGATACCACTTCGAGGGTCAATGTAGAAGTTAGACGATGAGTCTGAAATATGGTACTCAATGCTGTTGGGTGGATAATCACGGTCTGAGCCAAGGACAGCGCCAACCAGCTTGCCATGAGGAGCGTCTTCTCTGACCCGGAATGTGTGAGCAGGACAGATTGGAGAATACTCATTCACGGGAGTCACTGTCACCAGCACTGGCACCTGGCCTGGGTTAGGGGTGAGAGGGGGGTGGATGAGGAAGGAGGAAGCTTAATTCAGGTCATTTCTTCCCAATTTCCCACTGTGAGTAGCAACACTTAGATGCCTGTTGAAGACTGAAATGACAACCTCACCCTCAGGAAATACCTGAATTGAGGAGACCAACCCCCTATTTTGGGGAGCTCCATTCTGATGGAGGAAATCTTGTTCTTGGGGAACAGCTGGTATGAGGGGGAGATGGGGTCCCTGCCCTTTAGGAACTAAAGACTGAGGAAGAGGGAAATTCTTGCCCTTTAGAAGTCACAAGTCAGAGACAGAGACAGAGACAGAGAGACAGAGAGAAGCCCTCTCACCCCAGGAAAGTAGGGAATGGGATGAAGCCCGGGCCCAACAAGACTCACTGGTTTGGGGGGGTTGGCCACTATCAGTCACCAGGATGGTGGTCTTATACTGAACATCAGGTGCAGATGAGTCATAGTCTAATGTGTTATTCACCTGCCCAAGAGAGGAGAGAGGGGAGGAGGAAGAATCTCAGGCGCTGGACAGGTTTGCTAGCAGGGTTAATACCACGCCAAATTCAGGAGAATTATGTGTTCTGGGGACATAGAAAGCTGGAGGAGTTTCTCATGTAGTAGCACTGGGGGGAACCATCCACTCTTTACACCCCTCACCGCAGGCCTTTTGCTCTTTAACATTTCCACAAAAAGCAACCCCCATACTGAGGAGGGGTGTTGAATTAATAACACCTTACATTTATATTGTGCATTAAAGTTTGCATGTGATAACTTCTTTGCTTCTCACAACTACCCAATGAAGTAGCTTACTGTACAGATGGGGAAATAGAGCCTGGGAGATTTTTAAAAGACTTGAATTGGGTCACACAACTGGGAAGTGTCTGAGGGAGGATGTGAACCCAGTCTTCCTACCCTCAAATCTGTCTCACTATCCACTGTGCCTCCTCCTGCTATGGTAGTTCTTAGGACCCAGGTCAATCAAGACCTCTCTCCTAAAATAGGGGTACATACAGAACAGAACCTTGAACATCGATTTTTGCCATAAACATTTGTTGAAATGACTTGTGTGACCTTGGAGAAATGATATATCTAGCCTTCATTTCCTTCTTCATTCATTCATTCATTCAGCAAAATTATTAAGCATTCCCTGGGTGTAGAACATGGAGCTGGAGGAGACATCAAGTTTAGAGAGGCTCCAGTCCTAGTATACAATGGAGTATACAATTGAGAATAAAACACAAACTCAGATAACTCTAATATCTCATAATGCTTAAGGACATTAGTGAGGTTCAATGGGACAAATGCTTTCTCTGCTTCCTGTCCTTTCTACCTAAACTTGTGAGGATCAAATCAGATGATGGGTATGAAAGAGTTTGGAGGGTGTAAGAACTATACAAAAAGCCACCTACTCTTCACCCTTCCCACAGCCAGTCACAGAGCCCAGCCTTGATGGAAATCCTAGCTCTTGGCCAGTGTGTCAGGTCCAGGGCTGCCCATTCTAGAGAGGGATTCCCAGGACGAGCATCCCCTCCTGGTGATGTCCACAGAGGGGATCAGGAGGGAGGCACCTGAAGGATGGGGCCCTGCAGGCGGAAGCTGTAGTTTGACTTGGTCTCATTGGGGTGCCAGAGGCGATAATGAAAGGTGCTGTTGCTGGAGTCTGGGTCAGTGCAGGCCAGAGTCAGGAGGATGCTGCCCACGGGGATGGTCTCCGGGACCTGGGTGCTGTGGGAAAGAGGTGAAGGATGGTGTGAAGAACCAAAGTGGGGGATGTCCAAGAGGAGGATGGCGCGATAGAGAACGCTTTGGTTCTGAGTCAGAAGACAAGTTCCTTACTCTCTCTGGTTCCTGGTTTTCTTATTGTGAGGGGTGAGGGGAAGGATACAATGAAGGGGATGATCTCCAAAGCCCCCCAACTCTGGCATTCTGCTGTTGGGTAAGGATTTCAAAGAAAGTCTGATTCTTTTTGTATAGCAAAACAACTGTTTGGTCATGTATACATATATTGTATTAAATTTATACTCAAACATAGGGGAAGGGGGAAGGAGGAGAAAAATTGGAACAAAAGGTTTGGCAGTTGTCAGTGTTGTAAAATTATCTATGCATATATCTGGTAAATAAAAACTATTTAAAAAAAAAGGATTTCAAAGAGGACCCTGGGGACCCTGCACAAACAAAACTCCCCAACTCATTCTACTCCAAAAGGCTCTAAACTCCAGTCCTGGGTGGGGGAGTGGCCTCTAAAGGGCCATGAAATAAACACCTGGTAGGAGAAGAGACATCACTGTCTTGGGCCTCAGGCCACCTGGTCCTCTGCCTAGCTCTGATGATACCAGCTCTGCCTCCCAGAGCTGATCCTGGGGGCCTTTTCCCCTTCATTTCCCAACTTCAAAAATGTCCCTGATCCCTGAACCCACACATTCATTTCCCATGACCCTTTCTGGTCCCTCAGCAAATGTGATTCTTTGATTCAGAGATTTTTCTCTTCCTCAATTCTAATCACTTATCCCTATACCTCTTGCTCTTGATGCTACATTTTCTCAATTCCTTTTTCCATCAATCCATTAGTCAACAAGCCTAATAAGTAAGCCTATTAAGTGCTAGCACCCATTATCTTCTTTCTCCTCTCTTCCCTGGCTAAAGAAAGATAGATAAATAGACAGACAGAGGTAATAGATAGATAGATAGATAGATAGATAGATAGATAGATAGATAGATAGATAGATAGACAGACATCAACAACAATATTTTTTTAGCTTTTGTATAGAAAAGAAAGAATATACAAATTTAGAAATCCATACAAGGAAAAGTCAATGGAAATACAAGCACAAGAAATCTATCTTTTCTAGAGTACAAAGCCTTTAACTATTATAAAATTTCCCCCAAGCTAGTCTCTCTAGGCCATCCATATTTCCCTTGGACTAGGAATGATGTCTCTGGACAGCATGAACTGAATTCCTTAGTCTATGCTATAATCACAGGCTCACTTTCAGCCAGTCAGGAAGCCTCTTGTGGATAGTATGGATCTTAATTAGGAGAGATGAAATATGAACACAGGTATCCTGACCCCAAATTTATTATATTTTCTACTAAACTCCAGTATTTCTTTGCTTTGACCTTCCTCCAACAAAAGACAAATAAGGGAATCCCAACAGGTGCATTAGAATGATCCCTATCACCACACAAGCAGAATTCAACACAACAAACAAATAGGCTGCCCCAAACTCACAAAACACACTCATTCTTTGCATGCTGTTCCATTAGGAGAAGAACTTAAGCCCTTCGATTCTCAGGTTTGAGGGGCTTGGGAATCAGGCTTGGTGAGCTCTGGGTGGGGGGGTTCATGCAAGAGAAAGCATTCAGAAAGGTAGTCTGAGTGTTGACAACTCACACTAGCAAAGCCGGGGTGCAGCGAGGGGCCCAGGTGTTGATGGGTTGCACATTGACAGTGACACTGAGCTGAGCACTCATTGAGGGCTGAAATGGATCATAGGCCTTCACTTGTAACTGGGTGACTGCAGCCCCAGGGCTCCGCCCCAGATCCAGAGGAGCTGTGGTCCGTATCAGTCCATCCGCTGTGCAGGCAGATGGGAAGGAGTGAACCTATGGCCCAGTCCATGGCGCCCCTTTGCCCTGGTCACTTTTGCCCAGGCCCACCCCCAAACCTACAAGGGCTCACCAGAACTGATGGAATATAAGGGGCAGGGAAAAGGTTCGGTGATCTCATATCGGACATGACTGCCATTGGCTCGGACCCGGCCGACCACTCCACCAGCCACTAGATCCTCAGAGATGTTGAAGGTCTGGAATTGAATCCTGCAGGCCCCACAAATCTAAGTACCATTCCACTTACAGACCTCTTCCCTAGCATTGTCCCCAGTTTCATGCACAGAGGAACCAGACGAGAGAGGTGGCTATACATGAGCAGCCCCTTGAGACCCAGCCCAGAGCCGTACATATTCTACCTTCAGAATCCCAGATCACAAAAATTCCCAGTCAGAAAGGACTTCTGAGATCATCTAGTACTGAACAGATATCCCTGCTCAACTCAATAATCATTGAGAGATAGTATCATAGTGGACAGAGTAAGTGCTTAATAAATGCTTTTTAATTTATTCACTCATATGTACCTAAATATCAGTGCTACAAAGGAGAGTAGAATTGTGTACAAGCAAAGTTCAGGTAGAATCTCAAGTTGGAGAAGGGAGAAATCCATTTTGTCTGGAGCGTCAAGAAAGGCTTCCTGAGATAGTACTTTATGTGAGTTTTAAAGGAAGAAAAGGATTTAACAAAGGAAAATGGGGAAGAGGAGAGGAAATCCATTTGAAGCATTCTGGGACAATACAGAACCCACCAATTCTCAGCCTCACGTTATCTTGGGGACTGGGCTTGGTGGGCTCTGGGTAGTAGGATTTTCATGTAAGAGGAGGCATTCTGGAATAACACAAGCATATAACACAATGCTTATAACTTACAGTATTCATTATATGTCTTTATATTTATATTATAATTTTATATTTATAATAAAGTCAGTAGATAGAATACTGGCCCAGGAGACAGGAGGATCTGAGTTCAAATTCAGCCTCAGATACATAACATTTACTATCTGTGTGATCCTGGCCAAGACAATTGCCTCATAAAAAATAACAAGAAAAAAGAACCCAACAAATATATTTACAATAACCATATGGATAAAATTATGCTAATATAATGACTCTTATTATACAGAGGAAGAGACAGAGGTTTGGAGAAATAGACTTACCTTCCTGGGTTTTGTTTCTTCATCTGGAAAATGGGGGAGTAAGAAGAGATGGATCTCAAGGTTCCTTTCATCTCTAAATCTGGGACCCTGTGTGATCCTGTGAGTGATCCCCAAAGCCACACAGACCTAGCCCTCCTTACCTCTCTGTACTATGTCAGAGAGAGAAGAGAGTGAAAATGGGGGGCCTAGAGAGGTCTAGTTGGGCTGGAAGAAAGAGTGGGATGAGATAGTTTGGAGGAGTGAAAGGTAATTAGAATGGAATTTTGAATGCCAGAAGCAGGAGTTTATGCTTCATTCAAAAGGCAAGAGAAGATGTTCCAGACAGTAGTATGGAAGACAGGCAGAGAAGGAATGGATTAGAAGCTAAGAGACCAGTGATCTTCCCCTAAAGCGATGAGGAATTCATTGATATCAAGTTCTTCCATTCATCTTTTGAACAGTTCTAATCATTCAGAAGTTCATAGTTACATGGAACTCAGTAACTACTGTTGGAATAAAATAGGATGTGTCTCTTTTTCTTAGTAAGACCATTAAAATATTATATATATATATATATATATACATATATATATATATATGTTTGTATGTATGTATGTATGTATATTTAAGCTGCCTAGCAACCTAAAGAACTTTTTTTAGGGAAAACTTCTTGAAAGAGCTGGGATTTGAGTGAGGCTTTAATAGATGGATAGGAATTGGATAAGGGAAAAGATAGAAGCATGGAAGGCAACCTAAGCCATTTAAGGATATATTCAGAATGGAAGCAGAAACTGATTCACTTAGATTGAGAGTAGAGTGTGCAAAGCTAAGAAATAAAGCTGGAAAGATAAAGTGGGATCAGACACTGAAGGCCTTGAAGGCCAAGTACAGGAGTTTTAGAAGCAGTAGGGAGCCAGGTTGTCAGTTCTATTCATAAGGAGGATGGTTTTGGGGAGTGGTATGAAGGATTGCAAGACCTTTTTCCTACCTTCTCTTTGGAGCTCTGGTAGAAGAAATCATAAGATTGAGATCTAAAGCTAGACTGGAGCTCCAAGGCCATCAGGTTCAACCCTCTCCCCCTTCCCATCCCATTAGTGGAGGGATCCAAGCAGCTTTTAAGAGGCTCTAGACAACATGAATAACATGCTTCAGAAAGATTTGACTCCAGAACCAGCACTCTATACATTGGACCACATGGTCTCCCTCCCATCCCCGTGCCTCCAAATCCCCAGACTAGAAAATTGGTCCTAGTATAAGTGAGGACATATCAAGGCGGGGTGTCAGAGAGGGGCTGCTCCTGGAGCTGCAGCTTAGGCCATACTCCTTGCCTTACCCAGGATGTAGGACTCAGCTCTAGCCCCATAGAGGAGAGGATCCCTACCCGAAGGAGATCTGATTGGGAGGATTGGGCAGAACCTCCACAGTCAGGGTCCCCTGGCATCTCTTGCCTTGTCCATCAGTCACCAAGATCTTCAGCTGGAAGTGCTAGCGGTGAGACCCAGGAGAAAACCAAAATGGGTCTGTCACACAGATAGAAACCCCACCATGATAACATCCACTCATTCATTCACCCCTGCAATATATACTATGCAGGTCTAGAGGACACTCAAAGGTAAGACTCACTTTCTGCCCTTCCGAAGTTTGGACTTTTATTGGGTTAACAAACTCCTCCCTTGATTTAATGAACTGATGCTAAATGAAGTGAGTGGAACCAAGAGATTGCGTGTGGATCACAACATAATGTTTTCACCTTTGTTGTTGTTTACTTGCTTGCTTGTTTTTTTCCTCAATTTTTTCCTTTTTGATCTGATTTTCCTTGTGCAGTATGATAAGTATAAAATATGTTTAGCAGAATTGTACATGTTTAATCTCTTTATTGGATCACTTGCTGTCTAGGAGAGGGAAGAGGTGAGGAGGAAGGGGAAAAATTTTGGAACACAAAGTTTTTTAGGGGTGAATGTTTAAAACTATCTTTGCATGTATTTTGAAAAATAAAAGGCTATTATTATTTTAAAAAAAAAAACCTCTCTTAAAATATAATTCCCCTAGGAAGGACTGACACATTAAACTATTGGTTATTTATTCTGTGGAAGTCTGGGGTGAAGAGAGTAAGGAAAGCTAAGTTTAAAGGCTGGCTCATCCATTTACTACCTGTAGGGACCTTCTCTGAAATTTTCTCTTCTATAAAAAAGTTTTCTGTTCTATAAAATGAGGATAATAACACTGGTCTTAAGCACCTTAAATTAGATAATATTCATAATGCCCTTTGTAAGTTATAAATAAATAAATAAATGTCAGCTGATAATTCTTTTTATTATTACACCTTAGTGTGCATTGACTTAGTCACAGGGTTATAGATTTAAAATTAGGAGGGAACCTCTCTCTCAAAATTAGAGCTGGGGAAACTGAAGCACTAAGTGATTTTTTTTCTGGGGCCCCACAACTAGTAAGTGTTCAAGGTAGGATTTAAACTGAAGTCTTATTGATTTCAAGGCTTTGCCTTTCTATAACTCCCAGGTGCCTGACTCTTAATAAGCTGTTTTTCTCTAGAGTAATTAAACTTCCAGACCTTATAATTTTTATGAGGGAAGAATGAGAAGAGAATCCTTTGAAACCTGGAGGTTGTTTTTGATTCTTCCCTTTCCCTCCCTTATCTATTCAAGTACTTCTCCTCTGTTCCCAGCCTTTCCCCGCACTTCCCATCATTCCTCCCACCTTCTGGGGTTCCCATAAACCTACCTCAGTGTCTCATCCATTTCCCCCACCCCCAGCAAGCAATACTCACCTTGTAGGCACTGCCAATGAGACCCTGGCTAGGGGCTAGCACTTGCCCCAGTTCATTGATAGAGAAGGAGGCGGTGTCCTGAGGGCTTGTGATTGTCATCTGTGAGGCAAAGAGCTGGAGTGGGGAAAAGGGACCCCGAATCTTCTCCTTTAAGCCCATCCCACCCCAACTTCACTGTCAGAGGGAAAGAAGTCTGTATCCAGAATCAGAGGATCTTCATCTCTGATACTTAGTAACCAAGTAAACTGGAGCAACTCACTTAACCTCAATTTCCTCATCTGTAAACTGGGAAAATTCTATAGTTACCTATCTGCCCATCTTTTCCTCTGTTCTCTTTTATATAGCTGCTCACTATCCCAGAGCATGAACTAGGTCTTATTATTATCCCTAATATATAATAATATATGTAATATATAATATGATGACTATACATTAGATGAAATAATTTTACAATTTTATATAATATAATAATGTTACAATATTATACATTTTATATATGATATTATATAATAACACAATATTGTTTGTTGTTCGGTTATTTTTCAGTCATATCTGACCCTTCATGACCCCATTTGGGGTTTCCTTGGCAAAGACACTAGAGTGCTTCTCCATTTCCTTCTTCAACACAGATGAGGGAACTGAGGCAAGCAGGGTTAAGTGGCTTGCTCCGGATCACACAGCTACTAAGTATCTGAGGTCACATTGGAACTCAGGTCTTCCTGACTCCAGACCTGCCGCAATGTTATTATGTATCATTAATGATAAAAATTAACATTTAGGTAAGGCTTTAAGGTTTGCAAGATGCTTTAACTTTTATCATCTCACTTGATCTTTACAACAACCCAGTACAATAGATGCTACTATTATCCCCATTTTACAGATAAGGAAACTGAAGCTCAGAGAGGGTAGATGATTTGTTCAGGATCACAAAACTAGTAAGCCTCCAGACACCAACACTAGCCTTCCAGACCTGATGCTCTCTCCACCAGACTAGACCATCCCAATGACCACCTGATCATCAGGCCTTGATGGCCCTCACAATCACCCTTCCTTTCAATGTCTCTGGAATTCTTTGCCTGGCTGCCTGGGGCTTAGAGAGGGCTAGTCCTTGCTCACTCCTCTCCCCCTGGTCCCGGGCTCTACGTTCCCACAAGCTCACCTTGACACCAGTCAGACCCCTGCCGAGCAGCACCACGTAGATCAGGGACTGGGGCTCCACAGTCTCCAGAACCTGCACCTTGTCCCCAGCTGCCTCAAGCAAGAAGATCACAGGATTGAAAGGATAGAGAGGACCTTAGAAGCGATCCAGTCTAATTTCTTCATTTTGCAGACGAGGTTATGAGAATGGTAGATTAGAAGCCAGATCCTCTGCCTCCCACTCAGGGCTTCTTTCATTCTAACCCATCTCCTCTGCCCTATTTCACTATTAGCTCACTAGATCCCCCTCCCTCTCTTTTCTTCCCAGGTGCCAAAAAAGGGATTTTGCAAAAGGCCTGGGAACAGGTGGCACCTGCACCCTTCCCCATGTGCCAGAAGAGCTATGGAGAGAGTCCAGGTAGCTCCGAACCATTGTGCTGGGGCCGGCTGAGGCAAAGCTCCCACGGGCCCGTGTCTGCCCGTATCTGTCTTACCTGGGCTGGCGAAGCGCTCTGGACACACGGGGTGCCCCTTGGCTTTAAACACTTCCACCGACAGCGGGAAACTCCAGGTTTCTTTCATGCACGTGAGCTTCAGATTGAGCTGGTAGTGGTTCACCTGCCGGGCATCCAGCCTGGCTGCACTGCTCAAGGTCACCTGGGGTAAGTGTGACAGTGTCCACTGAGCACCCCACGGCTGCTACAGTAGACAGAGCGCTACCCCTGCAGTCAGCTCAAAGCTCATCTAAGACACTTAGTAGCTTTGACTGGCTCCCTCAGTATTCTTATCTGTAAAATGGGGATAATAACAGCACCTATTTCCAAGAGGCCACTAGGTGGCACCATGGGGCACAGAATACCAGTCTGGAGTCAGGAATTTAAATTTGATCTCAGACACTTCCTAGCTGTGGGATCCTGAGCAAATCACTTAACCCCTTTTCCCTCAGTTACCTCCTCTGTAAAATGAGCTGGAGAATAAAATGGCCAACCATGCCAGCATCTCTGCCAAGAAAAGCCCAAATGGGATCCCAGAGTCAAATATGAGTGGAAAACGACCAAGATAATATTTGTAAAGTATTTCATGAGACCATCGGTTAATGTTGTTACTAGAAGGATTGGGAGTCTCCGAAGAACCAGAGAATGCTGCAGTTGGACTCGGTTTCCACTATTTATCAGCGATGTAACAACTAAACTTAACACCTGATTAATTAACAAGAAGAGTTAGTTTAAATGAGAAGCTTCAGGATGCACCTTGTTAACAACCATGGCAATTACTAGAGAAAGGAACTCCTTTCTCCCTTAACTTTGTCCAAGAAGCAGTAGTACAGTGACTTGGGCTATTATCACATCAGAAATGGAGGATTTCAGGGCATATTTTATGCCAAATAGTTGTGTGTGTATGTGTGTGTGTGTGTGTGTGTGTGTGTGTGTGTGTGTGCTCTTGCCCTGTTTTAAAATTTAACCTTTAAAACCGTCAAGCCAAACATTATGAGGTGTTAAAAATCTGGCTAAGAAGTGATTTCTTCATAAGCATTTTGCAGCCTTTCCCATCCCATTCTCTGCAACTCCCCACTGCTCTTTCCTCCCTGTCTTTCACACGCTTGCTCCTCTGGCCCTCGCTCATGGCTCTGAAGGCTGTCTTGTCCAGCCTTCTTCAATCCTTCCCATATAAGGATCCTTGGATGAGAGATGCGATGGGGTGGGACAGATTCTGAATCAAATGGGCTGCAAAAATAGAAACAATCTTTTTTAAAAAGTTAGAATTATCCTGCTCAGTACATGTCCTTCTTCCATTCTCAAACCTCAGTCCATTCCCAGGAACTCACAATTGGAAGTAGCTATACCTTAAAAGGTGTCCTGAAGGCTCTGCCTGAGAGTCGGTGGCTAGGGGAACAGGTGGGAGCTGGCATATTGGGCTCTCTTTAAGCCTTTTCATCTATAAAATAAGAAGTTTGGACTAGACTGATCTTGCTCAGTTATTTTTCAGTTATATCTGACTTGTCGTGACCCTATTTGGAGTTTTCTTGACAAATATACTTGTGGTTGGTTATTTCTTTCTCCAGCTCATTTTACAGATGAGGACATTGAAGCATGTAGAAGAAATGAACCCAAATCTACAAGATCCTATCCTAGTCAGTATCTAAGATATTTCTTTCTCCTCCTTCCTTCCCTAGCTCCCCAGAATCACGCATCCTTAAGTAAGAGTTGATAGGATGTTTGTTGGAAGTCAGCCCTGCTTCTCTTAGACTTCCTTAACCACCCCAAACCCAGCCTCTCGTACCTTTGCCAAATACTGCATGTAATATCCCGATAAGCTGGGCTGGTTAAAGAAGGGGCTGGGGGGAATCACACTGTAGAGCTCCAGGGTAGGTGGGCAGGAGCAGTTGAAGAAGAACGTGTGGATGACCGAGCCGGGTTCCTGTGTCTCAGAGATATTCACAATCCAGGGCAGCCTCAGCATGCCTGCACCCAAACCACAACTCAGTAATCTAGACTCCTTCTCCCCTATGCATCCCCAAGGTAGTTGAGAAGCATCATAGGAGCCCAGGTAGTTGAACTAGAGTCAGAGGACCTGGGTGAAAATCCTGGTTTAGCTACATACCATCTGTGAAACTCAGAAAATCACGTACTCTGGGATTCAGTTTTCCTGTCTGTGAAATGGGAGCATTAGATTACTATTCTACAATTGATGATTCTCTCACCTGTACCTCAGATCATAAAGAAAGAAGTTTATTCCTGGCCCTAATGAAAAGATATCAAACAGGTCATGTGACTTCTTAAAGCCTTGGTTTTCTTCCCCAAACTCTTCATTTTACAGGAGGGGAAACTAAGTCCCAAAGGAAAGGATAATAAAAATGATAGCAAACATTTATATAGCAATTTAAGGTTTGCAAAAAATGATAGCTAAAATTTATATAGTACCTGTCATGTATGAGCCTGGCACTGTGTTAAGAGCTTTATAAATATTATCTTATTTAATCCTTATAAATAGATAATCCTTATAAGATATAATCCTTATTATCCCCATTCTATAGATGAGGAAAGTAAAATAGACAAGAGATTAAGTGACTTGCCCAGAGTCACATAGCCAGTGAGTTTCCAAGGCTGGATTTGAACTCAGATCTTCATGACCCCAAGCTCAGTTACTCTGTCTACTGCACACCTAGTTGCCTACTGTACTCTATGTATATTATCTCATTTTATACCACCCTATGAGATATAATGCCTGATACACATTAAGCACTTAATAAATACTAATTGACTGAGATATGTTACTACAACCTGTATTTTACAGATGAAAAAGCTGGGTCAGAGAGAAGAAGTGACTTGACCAGAGTTACACAAACCAGGTTTTCCTGATTTCAAATCCAACACTATTCCCTAGGTCACCAAGCTATCAGATTTACATTTTCAATGGAAAAGTTAAATGATATTCAAGTCCTAACTCCAAACATAGAATTCTTCTCAGTATAACATATAATTCCCAGAGTGAGGGGTGGAAGGTGGAAATCTCTGTCAAGTGATAAGGGGGCCCTTGGGAAAGGCAATACTCAAAGGCAGTTACGTTGGGGAGATCAGAAGGCTCCAGGGGACTCAGAGGTTGGTGCTGTAGTTCACTCTTGGACCTCCTTCCTTTTTTTCTTGCCTTTAGTCTCATTCCCACCTTAGGGACCTCCCCAGGAGGATCGCTTACCTCTCAAATCTGAGGCTGTCCAGGAAGAAATCAGTTCACTGACTACGCTCTTGCAATTGTCCACGTTCATTAAACCCAAGGCACCTTCAGAGACAAGAATTGGTTTTGACTGGGGGTGGGGAATAAAGGAAAATGGCCATACCTCAGGAGAGACCCTTACCCTTGCCCTTCCTACCCTCAAGTGCTCCATACCCCAAATTTCCAGGACAAAAATGAGCCTCAAAAGATAGAACAGCTTCATGTTGGGGCCGATAACTGAAAGGATGACTTGTACTCCCTCATTTGAAGCCTCTGTCTGTTAGCTGGTGTTTGCCATACCCACAAGGTTGCCAGGCTGCATTGCCTGGGAGCTGGGGGTGGGCAGGACTCCTAGCGAGTCCCTGATCTGAGTCACCACCCTCCCCTGCCTCACCCTGCTCCACCCCTGCTTTAGGTTCAGAAAAATCCCTGGGTATAATCACCTGTCCTTCGTTCCCTAGTTTGTGAACTTCATTCTCTTCTCACCTCCTGGGGCTCAGAAGGACAGGTATGAGTGTCTCCATGTCATAGATGTAAAGACTAAGACTCAGGTAAGGAAGATAACCATCTCCTCAGTAAAAGTGTTGGGATGAGATTATCACTTGGAGGTCCCACTGGTCCCTCAAACTCAACCTGTTCTTCCTTCTCACTTCACTTTCTGTCTATTGAATCATCATTCCCCTTCCTTCACTTCTCTGTCCCTTTAGAGAACATGACCAAGAGGAACCCAGTTAAAATTAACAAGGTCAAAGGATATAACTTAAGCCCTGGTATTGAAAATATCTCTCTACAGGACAAGGATACTTAACCTGGGTCCCCTGAACAAAGAGTCCATGAATAAATTTGAAGGGGTTCATGAACTTGAATGGGAAAAATTATATCTTTATTTTTACTAGCTTATAAATGAAATTTATATTTCCTTCAATTATTTTTTAAAAGCATGAGACAGTTTGTTACTCTTTTATTTATTTATTTTTTTGGTTACAAATTCTCTTCCTCCCATACTCCCTTTCATAATAATAAGCAGACAAGAAAAGCAAAAGTTATTACAAATACAAAAACAAAAACATTTCTGCGTGGGCCATGTCCCATCTCCCTTCCTTCCTCCCCAAAGAAAGAGGAAAAAATGCTTCAATCTGTATTCTCAGTCCATCAGTTCTCTCTGGAGGTGGATATCATGTTTCATTATGAGTCCTTTCTAGCTATGTTAGGTCATTGTGTTGTCCATTACTACATATTTTCACAATTGATAATCTTTTCAATGTTGTTATTACTATTTAGATTGTTCCCTTGGTTCTGCTCACTTTACATTCATCAATCAGTTCATACAAATCTTCCCAAGTTTGTAGTAAACCATCTTGTTTCTTACAGTACAAGTATATATATCATCACATATATTTGTGTGTATGTGCATGTACATCATAACTTGTTCAGTTATTCTTCAATTTATGGACTCAGTTTCTGATTTTTTGGCACCGCAGAATTGCTATAAATATTTTTTAATATATGAGTCCTTTTCCTTTTTCTTTAATCTCCTTGGAGGCCAGACTTGGTAGTGGAATTGCTGCGTCAAAGGACATGTAGAGTTCAATAGCCTTTTGGGAAGAATCCAAAGTATCTCCAGAGTGGTTGGACTAGTTAATAATGACACTAACAGTGTACTTATTTTCCCACATTGCTTTCAGCATGTAACATTTTCCATTTTTGTTATCTTAGTCAATCTAATGGCCATGAGGTGGTATCTCAAAGTTTTAAAATTTATTTTTCTCTAATTATTAGTGATTTTGAACGTTTTTCCTATATGATTACTGATAGCTTTGAGATTTTCCTCTGAAAATTGCTTATTCATATCATTTGACCATTTATCATTTGGGGAATGGTTCTTATTCTTATAAATTTGACTCAGTTCCCTATAAATTCCTGACCTTTCACTCCTCTAGGTCATAGTTTCCTAAACTTTTCCCATTAGCAACCCCTTTTCACCCAAGAAATATTTATGGGATGCTAGGTATATAGATATATAAAATAATTATTCATTTACTGATTTAATTATAATTTACTGACTTACTGAAAATAAATAAAAATTTTGTGACTCTCACATTCAGTTATGAGACTCCATATGGGGTCGCATACCACAGTTCAAGAAACTGGGTTTTAGATAAATTTTGTTATTCTTTTTTCTAGGTCAATAAAACAATTCTCTGACAGCTTTGTATGGCACTGAATAAGTGAATTAATTTAGGTAATATTGTCATTTTTAAAATATTGTCTTGGTCTATTCATGAGCGATTAATATTTGTCCAATTATTTAGAAGTCTTTGTGTGAAGAATGATTTGCAATTGTGTTCAAATATCTTGACTCCCAAGTTGGAGCCAGAGTTAGACGCATTTAGGGTTAGAATCAAAGCTAGTTGGGATAGCAATTTTAAATGTAATATCTCTTTTTATCTCTTCCTACTGAGATTTTGCATATATAGAAATATGGAAAATTTGTGTGGGTTTACTTCACATCCTGTAACTGTGCTAAAGTTGTTAAATGTTTCAACTAGTTTTTTAGTTGATGCTCTAAAGTAAACCATCATATCTGCAAAAAGTGATAGTTTTGTTTCTTTGTTGCCTGTTGCTTATTCCAGCAATTTATTTTTTTAATCACTATAGCTAATATTTCTAGCACGATATTGAATAAAAGTGATAATAATGGTCATCTTGCATACCTCTCATCTTTTTATTGGAAAAGCTTATCCCCATTACAATAATGCTCTTTCTTTATCTTAGCCACCACTTTACATTTTGGAATCAGCTTGGTGATGCAGTAGATAAAGCGACAGGTGTAGAATCAGGAAATCTTTAATTAAAATATGACCTCAGATACTTACTAGTTTTGTGACCCTGGACAAGTCACTTAATTCCATTTGCCTCAGTTTCCTCTTCTGTAAAATAAGCCAGAGAAGGAAATATGAGTCATGTTGGGAGAGAAAAATAAAAACAACATGGAAAAATCACTAGAAACAACAACAACAACAAAAAGATGATAATAGATTGTATTTAGTTTCCATAATTCTCTCTCTGGATGTGGATAGCATTTTCTTTCTTTTTTTGTGATTTATTCTTTTTGTTTCTAATAAATTTATTTTATATTTAATATACAGTGCTTTATGAATCATGCTGGGAAAGAAAAATTAGAGCAAAAGGGAAAAATCATGGAAGAGATTTTTAAAAATAGAAAAAAGAAGTGGATATAACATGTGTTGATTTACATTCAGTCTCAGTTCTTTTTCTGGATACAGATGGTATTTTTTTGTTCAAAGTCTATGGGAATTGCTTTGGATTGCTGGATCGCTTAATCGCTGAAGAAAAATCAAATCTGTCATAGTTAATCACACAATCTTGCTGTCACTGTGTACAGTGTATTCCTGGTTCTGCTTGTTTCACTTAGCGTTAGTTTGTATAAATCTTTCCAAGCCTTTCTAAAAAAGGTTTATTCATATTTTTTATAGAACTATAATATTTCATTACCTTCATATATCACAATTTGTTCAGCCATTCCCCAATTGACCTCCTGGATGTGGATGGCATTTTCCATCCGAAGTTTTCATTTACTTTTTCTAAGATAGTGTTGTAGAATATCAAATTGCTTGCCTTCTCAATGAGGGAGGAACAGAAGGAGAAAGGGGAAAAATCTGGAACTCAAAAAATTTTTTTAAATAATTATTATTTACCAGATATATGCATGGGTAATTTTACAACATTGACAATTGCCAAACCTTTTGTTCTAATTTTTCCCCTCCTTCCCCCCCCCCAGATGGCAGATTGACAAATACATGTTCAATATGTTAAAGTATAAGTTAAATACAATATATATATACATGTCCAAACAGTTATTTTGCTGTACAAAAAGAATCAGACTTTGAAACAGTGTACAATTAGCCTGTGAAGGAAATGAAAAATTCAGGCGGACAAAAATAGAGGGATTGGGAATTCTATGTAGTGGTTCATAGTCATCGCCCAGAGTTCTTTCACTGGGTGTAGCTGGTTCAGTTCATTACTGCTCTATTGGAACTGATTTGGTTCATCTCATTGTTGAAGATGGCCGTGTCCATCAAAATTGATCATCATATAGTATTGTTGTTGCCCTGCACAATGATCTCCTGGTCCTACTCATTTCACTCAGCATCAGTTCATGTAAGTCTCTCCAGGCCTTTCTGAAATCATCCTGCTGGTCATTTCTTACAGAACAATAATATTCCATAACATTCATACACCACAATTTATTCAGCCATTCTCCAATTGATGGGCATCCACTTAGTTTCCAGTTTCTGGCCACTACAAAGAGGGCTGCCACACTATTTTCTTATACTTAACCTCCTTTATATCCTCTCCATTCTCAAGAATCTATTTTACTACAATATTTCTGGGAGTTTTCATTTGGGAATTTCTTTCAGAAAATAATTAGTGAATTCTTTTGATTTATATTTTGTCTTTGGATTCTAAGACATATGGGGAGTTTTCCTTTATAGTTCCTTGAAATATGGTGTCAAAGCATTTTTTTTGGTGGTGGTTGTTCATAGTTTTCAGGCAGTCCAGTGATTCTTAAATTATGTCTCCTTGATCAATTTTCTAGATCAATTGTTTTTCCTATGAGATATTTCAAAATTTCTTTTTTTTCCCAATCTTTTGACTTAGTTTCATGATATCTTTTTCTTTTTTGGTGTGTGTGTGTGTGTGTGTGCAAAGCTCTTAGTATTATCTCATTTTATTCTCAAAATACCTAGGAGGTAAATATTAGTTTTGTTCCTGTTCTAATTGGATTACTATTGTCCTTCATTCTTTTTAAAAATAGCTTTTAATTTACAAAACATATGCATGGGTGCATGAGTAATTTTTCTGTTCCAACTTTTCCCTTCCTTCCCCCCCATCCCCTCCCCTAGATGGCAGGCAGTCCAATACATGTTAAATATGTTTTATTATTTTTTAATGTCTCATTGAGTCATTAATTTCCATTTGAATAATTTTAATTTTTATGTAGTTATTTTATTTAGTAATATTTTACACCTCTTTTGCAATTCTATTAATTCTCCCTTCACAACTTTCTTGCATAATTCATTCCTTTTCCCATTTTTAAAAACAGTTTTTATTTGTTTTTTTTTTTCCTTATTTTGAAATCTCTTTAACTCTTCTGAGAATTCTTGTCAAGCTTCTATCCAATCTGCATTTTTCTTTGAGGCTTTGCTTCTAGGTGTTTTCAAATAATTTTTTTCTGTGTTTGTGTCTTCCTTCTCTCTCTCTTTCTTGATTGCTTTCTTTCTCTTTCTCTCATTCTCTTTCCTTCTTCCTTTCTTTCTCTCTTTCTCCCTCTCTGTCCCTCCATCTCTCTCTTCCTCCCTCTTCCCTCCCTCCTTCTCTCCTTCCCTCTTCCCACTCTCTCCTTCCCTCTTCCCCCTCTCTCTCTCTCTCTTTCTTTCTTTCTTTCTTTCTTTCTTTCTTTCTTTCTTTCTTTCTTTCTTTCTTTCTTTCTTTCTTTCTTTCTTTCTTTCTTTCTTCCTTCCTTCCTTCCTTCCTTCCTTCCTTCCTTCCTTCCTTCCTTCCTTTCTTTCTTCCTTCCTTCCTTCCTTCCTTCCTTCCTTTCTTTCTTCCTTCCTTCCTTCCTTCCTTCCTTCCTTCCTTCCTTCCTTCCTTCCTTCCTTCCTTCCTTCCTTCCTTCCTTCCTTCCTTCCTTCCTTCCTTCCTTCCTTCCTTCCTTCCTTCCTTCCTTCTTTTCTTTCTTTCTTTCCTTCCCTAGGCCTGTACCTAGGCCTTTATTGTCAGATTCTTTTTTTTTTTTTAGCTAATTTTCCCAGTCTACTTGATTTTGAACTTCATGTCAGTATTGGGATCTGCTCACTTATAAGAGAAATGTCTGACTAGCTTTTGCCTTTTTATGATTCTACTGTTTTGAAAGACCAGTCTGGGGGCGTGAAGTTTTCAGTGCTTCCAAAGTGGTGCAATGTGGAAAGATGTTTGTTCACTGTTCTTCTGGTTTGAGCTCTTCAAATTTCTGCACCAGATTTGGATCTCTTGGCTTGTATGTGTTTTAAGTTTCTGTAAACTGCTGCTGGAATCTTTGACTTTTAGTTTGCTGGGAGATTTTGCAAGTTTAGTGATTGAACTGTTTTACTCCCTTTTGGTGTTGGTTGTTTGCCTTTGCTATTACATTATATATTTATATGAAGGGCTAAAGGTTAGAACTTTGTTTTTGAACTCAGTCACACATTTAAAGTTCTGAATTGTGTTCCTTCTCTTGTACACAGCAAGGACCTCTCTTATTCAAAACTGTAACCACTCCTCTCCACCCTGAAATTGGGTAATGGATGACAGAAGGGCCAGATGGTACTTATTTGTGTTCTTAGCACTAGTTTAGGCATTCCTTGGGATCTCTTTCTGGCCCAGTGCTTCTAGCCTTGGTATTTGATCTTAGACCTCTTATCATCCTTAGGTGCTAGAATGTTACTACTGCTGCCATTGTACTGAGATCCTGGCCAGTCCCTATCCCAGTGTCCACAGATCTCTCTATCTTTCCTGTCCAATCCATGCCCAATGCTCATCTTTTGGTCTTCCTGATTTCTACACTCTGTCCCCTAGTCCTGCCTCCCTGCCAGCTGCTTGTTAAATGACTGTGTTGGATTAAATTGGTTCAGATCTGTTTTGCATCATAGTTCCCTTTGGCAGCCTGGTCAAGTCTAATACTATTGTGCTTTGTTGAGTCCATTCAAATGGAAGAAATGATGGATTAAAATTAGTGGAAATAAAGATATATATATATATATACATATATATATATACATTTCTTCTACGCAAGGGCCCCCTGAAATCTTCCCAACCCCTGAAGCGGACAGATTCTGAAGTTTAATGAAAGAATGTAACTGAATTTGGGGGGATGGAGGTGCAGTATTTGGGGTGGGAAGGAGGGAAGGAATTCCTGAGCTCAGATATTTTCCCACCAGGGGGCGCAGCTGCCCTACTCAGCTTAGGGCTGTACCTAGAAAAAGGCTAGGGAAGGGGCTGGAGTTGGGCTTAAGGGATTGGACCTTTGAGGTTACAGGAGTTCTGGTGCAGGGCACAGGAGACTTGCAGTTAGCTCTGGAAGCTCTCATTTGGCCAGAGGCTACCCTGACAGCCCGTGTGTGTGTGTGTGTGTGTGTGTGTGTGTGTGTGTGTGTGCTCATATTGCACCCCACCCCACCCCTGCAGACCCTCCAGCCCTCTGAGTTGGCCAACAGTCCCCTTCCCTTGCTCCCTACTCCCTGGGAAAGGGCATATTCCTCCCAGCCTCCAGTTAACCGTGTGATAATAACAGCAGTCAGCCTTTATGGGGCATTTCAAAGTTTGCAAAACACTTTACAGATGTTATTTTATTTTCACAATCCTGGGAGGCGAATGTTTTTAAGATTTTCATTTTAGAGACGAGGAAACTGAGTCAGGCAGTGGTCATACAGCTAGTAAGTGACTAAGGCTAGATGTGGACTCCATAATCTAATACTCTGCTCAATGTGACAAGCAAATGCCTTGATGTGGGGGATGGAAACATCAGATCTTGATGCCATATGTGAGCCAGAAGAGACCCTAGTCCATTTAGTGTAATCTCGTTATTTTACAAAGGAAAAAAAAAGTTAAACTTTTCCCTCTCAATTGTTCTTTCCCTTCCATTTCCCCTCCCCCAATTAGAAAAAGAAAACGGAAATTCTTTTTTAACAAATATGCACAGTCAAGCAAAACAAATCTCCTAAATTGGCCACTACTAAAAATCTGAATCATTTACAAAAATGAAAAGTGAGGCCCAGGGAAGTGAAGGCATGTGGGTAGTCAGATGTTCTAGAACAGGAGTTCCTACCATGGGGTCTATGGATGGATTTCAGGGAATCCTAGACCTTGGAGGGGGAAAATATTACACCTTAGGTTTTTACTAATATGTAACTGAATTTGGGATCTCTTTCAATTATTTCAAAACATGATTCTCAAAAGACTTCATCAGACTGCCAAGAGGAACCTTGATGCAAAAAGGGGTTAAGGAAGTTTCTCTGTAGAAGCTATTTCTTATGTCCAAACTTCCCTGTGGTTTTGAATTCCTTCCTTCCTTTCTCTTTCTTTTTTTCTTCTTCCGTCCTTCCTTTCCTTTTCTTTTTCTTTTTACCTTCTTTCCTTCTTCCTTCCTTTTTCTTTCTTTCTCCCTCTCATTCTTTTTCTTTCCTTCTTTTCTTTCTCTCTCTTTTTTTTCTTCCCTCCCTCTTTCTTTTACCCTCTCTCATTCTTTCTTTCTCTCTCTCTTTTTCCCTCTCTCCCTGTATTTCTTTCTTCTCTTCCTTCCTTCCTTTCTTCTTTCTTTCTTTCTTCTTCTTTCTTCTTTCTTTCTTTCTTTCTTTCTTTCTTTCTTTCTTTCTCTTCTTTCTTTCTTTCTTTCTTTCTTCCTTCCTTCCTTCCTTCCTTCCTTCCTTCCTTCCTTCCTTTCTTTCTTTTCTTTCTTTCTTCTTTCTTTCTTTCTTTCTTTCTTTCTTTCTTTCTTTCTTTCTTTCTTTCTTTCTTTCTTTCTTTCTTTCTTCTTTCTTCCTTCCTTCCTTCCTTCCTTCCTTCCTTCCTTCCTTTCTTTCTTTCTTTCTTTTTCTTTCTTTCCTTTCTTTCTTTCTTTCTTTCTTTCTTTCTTTCTTTCTTTCTTTCTTTCTTTCTTTCTTTCTTCCTTCCTTCCTTCCTTCCCTTCCTTCCTTCCTTCCTTTCTTTCTTTCTTCTTTCTTTCTTTCTTTCTTTCTTTCTTTCTTCTTTCTTTCTTTCTTTCTTTCTTTCTTTCTTTCTTTCTTTCTTTCTTCCTTCCTTCCTTCCTTCCTTCCTTCCTTCCTTTCTTTTTCTTTCTTTCTTTCTTTCTTTCTTTCTTTCTTTCTTTCTTTCTTTCTTTCTTTCTTTCTTTCTTTCTTTCTTTCTTTCTTTCTTTCTTTCTTTCTTTCTTTCTTTCTTTCTTTCTTTCTTTCTTCTTTCCTTTCTTTCTCCTCCATGTCTTCTGATCTCTTTCTCCCTCTTCCTCCCACCCTCCTTTTCTTTCCTTTCTCTCTTTCCCTCCGTCCCCCTCCCCTTTTTTCTTTTCTTCTCCCCTCCCACCCTTTTCCTGGCATTGTGGGAAGAACTATGGGCTTGAGTGAGAGTTAGGAAACTTTATTCTATGTGTGATCCTTCGTTCCCTCCCCTCTCTGAACCTCAGTTTCCTACTCTATACAATGAAGGTAGTGGAGTAACTCTAATCCCTAGGGTCCCTTGTGGTTTACATATCTCAATCTGGTGAACACTGATATACGGTCTTGTGTGCTACAAAGACAAAAACAAAAGTTCCTGTACCTCAGATGATAGGCTACAGATGGTAGGCTATTAAGTACAGAGCAAGATAGGGAAGTTATAGCAAAGACAAGGAACCAGGGGAAATGTCTAAGAATATCTGAGACAGGACAGAATACTTCCAGCCGGGGTGAAGCAGAAACCTCAGGGAGCAATTGGTCTGCAAGTATTTCTTAGGCATGTACTCTGGGTACCAGGCTGGTACTGGGCATGAACACAGAGAAGAACCCAGTACTCTCTCGCTAGAAGATTTCCCTGTGATGAGGGAAGTCAGCTTGAGTCCTATGTAACAGCCTTGAGGGAAGAGAGATTTTGACAGGAGATGAGGAGGGGAGTACATGGCGTGAAGGGCAGCAAGGCCGATATTCTATGTTCTATGTAATGAGATCTGACTCTGACAGGGTGCTCTATGTTTTAAATTCGGGCTTTCAAGTAAATCTCACCAGCCCAATCACTGTTCCAAACACCCATCCACACCCCCAGGAGCCTCTCCCACACATGCCCTGTTCCCCAGAAAGCTCAGGAAAGAGAAGGGATGCCAAAGAGCATTAGAGTGGTCTAGGGAGGGGACAATGGTGCGTGCGTATGGGGGGGTCACCACGCTGCCCCCCAAGGCTAAGTCTCCCGATCCTTGCCTCCGGCTGGAGGCGGGGGCTCCAGTTACAGCCCCCCTCTTCTCCACCCTCCCCACACTTCCCTGCCTCATTGGCTGACTGTGGGAGGGGCGCGGCCTGGGCTGCGGCCAGATGTTGGAAGCGGCAGTAGGGAGGGAGAAGAGAGCCGGCCGTCCTCCCAACTCCACTCCAGCGATCCCTGCCCAAGCCCCAGACCGCCAGTAGCAGCGGCTGCCGGAGTGGAGAGGGCCTGGGGGGGAGGTGCTGGCCCCACTTGGGGCCCTTCTCCCTCGTCGGGAATGCGGAGCTCCCGGCTGGACAGTTTCCTGGGGCAGTTCCGTCTGGAGTTGGTGAGCTTTCTGCCCTGAGTCTTGGAGAGGGGACGCAGTGGGGAAACTGTGGGGGGACCCTAGAGGGTTTAGGGAGGAGCTGACGCCTTTCCGCCAGGCATTGAGGTGGGCTCTTAGTGTGTATGGGGGAGTTCTGGGGAGGCAGAGGCCTGCCTACTAAGAAAAGAACCTAGAATGGTCTCTGGGGCACCCCGAGGACCTGAAGTTCTCATTGTCCCCCTCCCAAAGCACGCCCCCAGCACAAGGCAGGAAGTAGCTGTCCCCACCCCCACTCCTCAGCCAACCCACCCCTCCATAGCTGGATTCAAGGAGGGTAGTACCTTGGACTTGGCATCTCCATAGTCGGGAGTGTTTAAGGATGGGGACTTTTGCAGACACGATTGTGGAGGCCCCATGTTAGGTCTGTGCTTGCCCACACGTGTGGGGCTGGGGGAGGGGCACCCCAGCTGGCTGGAGCTGCCCTGGCAGATGGCTGGGGTTGGGTTTCGGACGGTTGGGGAACTTTGGGGGCTGTCCCGGGCATCAGGTAACAACATCCTGGCCAGACGTGCCTGGCAGAGGGCCTCCCTCCCCCTACCTCCTACATCCAGGAAAGAAAAGCAAAGCTTCGGAGCAAAGGGAGAAACTGAGGCAGCCACCTAAGCTCACCGGCACCCCTGGTAGCCAGAAAGAACTTACACTTCCAGAAGCTCGATCTCAACAGCTGGGCTTTTTGTAGCTGAGTGGGGGTGGGGGGAGCGAGCAGGGCTCTCTGCTGCCTGTTGTGGGCCTGCGGCTAAAAGGGGAGGGGGCCTCGGGTAGCTTCAGTGTGACAAGGAGAGGAGAGGAGACTTTCTAATGCGCGGGGGCCACTTCCCCCTCACTCTTGAGCCGCGATAGAGCCAGAATCGGACTGGGGGCTGAGACTGTAACCTTCACCCTTGAGCCGTGAGAGAGCTAGGCTTGGGATGGGAGCTGAGACGGTGGGTCCCCCTCCCCCGGCCGGGGTACGGGCGGCCTCGCCCCCACCTCCCCGCCCCCCTTCCTAGTTCCTTTCCTGCTCCCCGGCTCACTCGGCCCATCCCGACCCATCCTAGCCCGACTTCTCCACACCCGCTCTCCGCCACCCCCGGGCCGCCCGCAGCGGGTGCTGACTTGCCTGCTGGGGAACATGCTGCAGCCTGCCAGCCTGAAGAAAGCAGGGAGCCAGAAGATTGGGGGGCCAGGCACGTGGCAGCTGCCGCCGGCCGGGCAGGGTTGCGCGTGCCAGGGGGCCAGGCAGGTTTTTGGTAGTTGTCCCACCTGTTTCTGGTATGCACTGTATCAGGATATGTGCTCCCCCATAATGGAAATAATAGGGCAGTGCCCCAAATTAGACATAGCATTTGGGGATCAGCTCCCACTCTCTAGAACATTTTTCCCACCAGCAGGAAGATGCTCTTGTCCCTGCAAATCTGGACTCCTTCTGGGCTAATGGAAAAGTGGGGGTCCGGGAGTGTACCGGCATAAGGCACGAGCACAGTCTGTAGAGGCAGAAGTTCTTGTCTCTCGCCTCCTATTTAGCAGCTGTGGGACCTTAGGCAAGTCATTTTACTTCCATTTTCTCATCCGCAAAATGAGGGTGCTTGAAAGAATAGAAATGTTACTAAACTTGATTCTGGTCCCGACTCTGCTATTTAATTCGGTGTTTGGGCTAGCCATTTCCCTGCTCAGTGCCTCAGTTTCCCTAGTTTTAATAGCGGGATGGAACACCGGCTCTCACGACCGCCGGTACTACTCCCTGAGTGCCTGCCGTAAGCGCCCGCGGGCGCAACCCCCCCCCCCCAGTCAGTTCCCCCTCTCTAAAACAGGAATGGTAATACGCTCGGCTTTGACCTCTGCCTTCTCCTCTCCCTCAGCTGTGCGGGAGGGAAGAGTCAAGCTCCCCCCGGATGCAGGCTCCCTCCCAGCCAACCCCGCCGGAGCCAGCCGGCGGCCCCCGGCCCTGCCTCCCCCCGCGAGCGTCGGACGCCTCGGAAGCGGACTCGGCCTGCTGCCTGGAAGAGGACGACGAGGAAGGAGCTGCGCTGTCTCCCTGTGAACGCACCCTGGACTGGGACTCCGGCTACTCGGAGGTGTCGGGGAGCACCTGGCGGGACGAGGACCGGCCGGTGCTCCGGAGGGTGGGGCGCCTTCGGGGCCGGGCCAGCCCCCCGGCCGGACGCCGGCCCCGCCCCAAATCTACTTCGGACGTCTGTCTGGAGCAGTGGCGGGGGCTGGATGCGGAGGACTGGACCGCATCTCTGCTGTCGCGGAGCCGCAGCCGCCAGCCCCTGGTGCTAGGGGATAACTGCTTCGCAGACCTGGTGGAGAACTGGATGGAGCTGCCGGAGGCGGCGGGGGAAGGGTGCCCGCCGGGGCCCCCCCGCTGGTTGGGGAGGCCCCACCACTTCTTGCTCAACCTCTCGGACCAGCTCAGGCGCCGACTCGGTGGGGGTGGGGGCGGGGGCCGGAGCCGGGGCTCTTCGGGAGCTGGGGCGGCCCCCCAGCGGAGCAGTCCGGCAGCCAGGGCCGCCAAGCGCCTGTCCTGCCCCCCTGCACCCGGGTGCCCCCTCCCCTCGCCGGACCTCGCCACAGACTTTACTCACTTTGCGGCTCTCATGAGGAGCCGCAGTCGCCAGCCCATCATTTGCAATGATGTCATTGGCTACATCTGACACCTCTTCTCTCCACCCCCATCCCCAACACGGACAATAAAGGGTTTTCTATTAGACCCCGATTTCGCCCTTCCTTGGCTGGGAGCAGAAAGGGGGTGGGGGAGGAGCCCTGCCCCAAAGGCGGCCCGGCAGGGTCTCCCGCAGGCGCCACGGGGACGCCCCCTCCCCCTCTAGCCGCCAGCAATGCTCTCCCGGTACCGGCTAAGACCCAGAGGGATACGGGGTTTGCCCAGCGTCACCCAGCTAGGATCTGGGGGAGCAAGGATTCAGACCCGACTCCGAAAAGGCCACATTGCACGCTTGGGTCTGCAGACTGTTCCCGGGGTGCAGGAGCAACCAGAAGGCGGTGGGTTCCCCACAAATTTGTCTTGGTCAATTATCTTCCCTTCCTGGGTCTCAGTTTCCTCCTCTGAGGATTGAACCGGTTGACTTCTAACGTCTCTCTCTAGCTCAAAATGGGTGGGCAATGATGCAGTAGGGTCCCCGTGTCTCCAACGGAGTGGGGGAAAGTGGGAGGAGGAAAGGAAAAGAGGGGTTCAGCAGAGCGGCCCCTTCCCTGGGCTATCAGAGAGTCTGATTGGCTGGCAACATTTCAAGCGATTTTTTTCCTCCCGGTTTCCAATTGGCCACCATCACTTGGACCCAGTTAAGGCTTCATCAACAGTTTTATTAATGATTTGGCGGGCCCGAGCACAGGCTGTAATGCACCGGGGGGAAGGTAGTGTCCTCCTCCTCGTCCTCACAGCTGACCTCAAACACCAGCTCCTTTTGGCCCGCCTTCGGCTCCTGGCCAGTCACCTTCCGCACCAATTCTGTCACCCTGGGGGAGGACGGGTGGGCATCTAGCGTCTGGGGCTCAGACTCGGGCAGAGAGAAACAGAGAGGAGAAGAAAGAGAGCCAGAGTTGGGGGCCCGAGCAGGGGGGCGGTGAGAAACAGGAGCGGCTCAAGACAGGAAACATCTGAAACTATTTTAGGAGAGAGCTGAAGGCAGAGAGGCAGGAAACGGCCATTCTCTGGGAGGAACAGCTCTGAGCAGCAAGGAGGGTGGGGATCTGGCCCTGTCCCCAGAACCCGATCCAGGACCTGCAGGATGGAGTGGGCAGCTGGGGTGGGGGATGCTGGCTTCTCCCTGGACACGGGCAGGACCCCAATTCTGGCCTTCCCTAGCTCCCCTCCCTCTCCTCTCCCCTCCTCCCACTTTCTGCAGTTCCATTTGGCAGCTCCATTTGGTTGCAGGAAACTGCCAGGGAAGTGTGAGGGGCCCCTTTGGTGGGGACAGGGAGGGAAGGAAAGGTCATGGTGATGGGTCAGCTAGTGATGGGACCCCGAGGAGGTTTGTTGCTGTAACACTAGCTTTCTCATGAGAGGCCTGGCTCTCAAATCTGGCTATGCTGGCTAGTATTGGGATGACAAGAAGCCTCTGGTCCTCAGTTTCTCATCTGGAAAATGACAGGGTTCTACCAGATGCTCCCTGAGGTTGTTTCCACTTTAAATTCTGTAACATGCATACTCTTGCTAAATGACCTAAACCTGATCTTTCTATGCTCCCTTCCCCGCCTCAGTTTCTTGGGACTAATTTCCCCTAGGTAGAAGAGATGTGGCCAGGCCCCAGAAAGTCCTAGAAGCCAAAAGCTAAGGCACCCAGTGTCTCCTTCAGCATCCCCTGGGTTCTGCCCAGAGCCTCCCTGCAGGCTCTTACTCAGCCTCCTCCCAGAGTCCCCCCTCCCCACAAAATCAAATCACACAGACTTGGGCCTCTCCTTGAAGGATCCCCTTACAGGCTGGAAGAACTGACCCATTTCAGCTGTGCTCCTGAGTAAGCTTTTCCCTGGGTCAGTCACCACAGCTGCTCATTCATCTTATCCCCTTTCTTCCTTCTCCTCCCAAAGGGTAGCCTTCAAGTGGGAGGAACTCTGGGCTAAGAGCAACCTCCAAGCTTGGATCTAGCTGAGGCCCAGAGAAAATCGAGGCAGGGGGAGGGAAAAAGCATTTCTATAAGGTCTGCTATGTGCTAAGCACATAAACACTAAGCTTTATATATATATATATATATATATATATATATATATATATATGTGTGTGTGTGTGTGTGTGTGTGTGTGTGTGTGTGTGTATATATATACTATATATATATATATATATATATATATATATATATATATATATATATATATATATATATATATATATATATATATCTATCATTTGAACCTCTCTCTTGTTATTCCCATTTTATAGTTATCAAACTGAGATAGAGGTAAAGTGGCTTGCCTGGAATCATACAGCTAGAATGTATCTGAGGCTGGATTTGAACTCAAACCTTCCTGACTCCCAGACTCACTGGGAAAGGGATATTGGGATTTAAAAGGCTCCTGGAGCAGATGGGAAGCTGATGCTTTATGCAGGAGAACAGAGGGATGGGCAGAAGAGAAAGGAGAGGACAGAGAACTCCCTCTCCTCCATTCTGGACCTTACCTGAGCTGGAGGTTTTGCTGAGCCTCTGGCCAGCGCCTCGAGTACAGACAATGAGGAGAGTCCAGCAGTAACAACATGGTCACTGGAAGGCCGTGATTTTCCTGGGAATCACAGAGAACACAGGCCCCGCTGAGCTCTATTCTAACCCTATACACGTGGAGAAATCCATTGGAAGGGGCTGGAAGTTGTAGAGGCCACTGGTATGACAGGGGGGAAAGATGTGAGAAAACTCTTCTGGGGGGATCTACTTTATGGGTCCTTTCCTGGGAGGGGAGAGAAGGAAGAAGCGAGGGCCATCAGGGTCTGGGCCCAGGGGCATTGAAGGAATGGTTCAGTCTGCTTGGGGTAGGGAGGCATCTAAACTTGGACCAGGGCAGATTGGAAGTATGGAGGTCTGAGCCTCTAGAAATAGGGTCCAATCTTCTAAAGAGGATGGTTCTGGGTCGACTAAGAAAGGGAGTGGAAGTTTTCTGGGGAACATCCAATTCCCCTTTGAGAGAGGGATAGAGAAAGAAGTCCATTGCTAAGAGCTAGTGGAGAAACAAGGGCTATATGACATCTGACGACTATTCGGGGCTACGCTCACCTGGAGATAGGTGAGCAGGCCCTTCAGGGTCATCTCTGGCTGACCGGGGGCAGGAGCAGGCACTGTCAGTCGTTCCCAGCTCGTCCACTTCATGTCGCGATACTGTTGGGTGAGCCGAGATGTGGATGTCAGCAGAGGGTATGCACCGAGGCTTCCAGTGAGCTGCAACCCCCTGCAACTCCTTCCTCCTGGGGTGCCAAAGTAGCCACCAGGTGGAAGAGCCAGGCCCCAGCCTCCCACTTTGGAAGGGATAGAGCTGGACTAGGGGATCTTCCCTAACAGATTCCTTGCTTCTTTGATTTCCTAATTAGTAAGAGTCGGCTCAGAGAATCTTGAGGTTTTTTTTGGCAGCAAAGAGTGGAAAGCAGGAAGTGGGAAAGGAATGGAAGCAGGAGGAAGTAGCCTTGGTCCCCTCCGCCCCCATGTCCCCATGCTGGACCTCACTGGAGCTGGAAGTTTTGCTGCCTCAAAATCAGCATGTCACATTAAGTTCATCTTTCCCCTATGCCCGCTGCTCTGACTCTTCCCTTTCTCTCTGGGACACCACAGTTCACCCAGTTTCCCATCTTGGCGTTATCTTTGACCTTCCACACCCTCACTTCCAAGTTCCCATCAGTCACCGTGTCTTATTGATTCCGGTTCAGCAACAGCTCTCACCACTATGCTTCTGCCTCAGCTGTTTCCCATGCCTAGAATGCACTTCCTCCTTACTCCTGCTTCTTAGAATACCCAATTTCCTTTAAAAACTCCACTGAAGTAGCACCTTTTCCATGAAGCCTTTGCTGCCCCTGCCTTCCCCACAAATTATGTTGATTTTTGTACATATTGGCTGTCTGAGTGAATGTCAACCCTTTGAGGAGAGGGACTGGCCTTGAGAACCAGTGCCTGGCACACAGAAGATGCTTAATAAATGCTGCTGGTTTGAACATTTTTTGAATTCTGCATTTCACACACGTACCTTCCTTATTACTGCCTTGGATTACTGCAAGAACTCCATTACCGACTACCTGCTACCAGTATCTTCTTCCACCAGCCCCTCCTTCCTTCTGCCGCCAGAATAATATTATTAATTGTAGATCTACTTATATCACTCTTCTGCTCATAAACCTTTAGTGGCTCCCTAGTACTTTTGAATGAAGTTGTTTCCCTAGTCGTTCACAATTTAGCTTCTCACAAAACCCACCCCAAAGAGACTTTTACTCACTCCCCAAACGCCTTGGGGATCCTTCTGTGCCCTCCTCCCTCCCCTATCAGCTTGGTGGGTTCCTATTTGTCTTTTAAAGACCCACAAAAAGCCTCCCCATGCAGGAAGCCTTCCCTCCTTAGCCAGGCCAACATGGCCGTCAGGCCCCCTGTAGCTCTTAGTTGTATATTCTAATTATCTGTGCCTTGTTTTTTGGCAAAATAAGAGGAGGAAGGGTCAACGGAATGATATGGAAGGTCTTCACACTTCAGCTCCTTCCACCTAAATGTATTCCCTCCCAGCCCAAAGAGTAGAGAAAGGGAAGGGCAGGAAATCTAGGGACAAATGGTGGGAGAAAGGGGGGGAAGGGTGGAGAGAAGCAGAAAGAGGCTGAGGGTCCAGGCAAAGGGGTCATTGAGCAGAGGCTGGCTTGGTCAGCACTCCTTGCTCCTCCCTCTCCCTCCCCCCCAGTGGGGCCCGTCACAGGACACGGCTCTGGGGGCCATTTCCACAGGAAAAGGGGCCGCTCCGTCATGAAGGCTTGGGATGGGGTGGGGGTCAGGGGAGCTTCCTGAGGAAGTAGGGGGAGGGGCAGCAGCTGCAAGGCTTAGATAAGGAGCCTCAGGCCTCAAGTCCATGGTCTTGCAGCCAGCTCAGGCTCAGAACTGCTAAGGCCGAGCTCCCCAGGCTGCCTGATGGGAGAGGAGTTTCCTAGGACAGCAAGCGGGCCGTTCAGTGACATCCCTGAGGATCAGGATGGGTGGGAGGGGGCCGCGCTTGGCCGCTCACTGGCTGTGTAACTTGGGGCTAGTTCCTCTCTCTGAGCCTCGGTTTCCTTCTCTGTAAGGTGAGACAGCCAGTGAGCTGCCCTGAGTTCGGAGAGTGTTCCCTATAAGGTTCCTTGGGTCTCAGGTTTCACATTTGTGTGAGCCCAAGAAAGAGATCCTAGAATTTAGATTGGGAGGGGGCCCTGGAGACCACCTGAGTCCAACACTCTCATTTTATGAGCGAGTAAACGGAAGCCCGGAGAGACAGAATAATCTCACCATTCAGCTTCAGAAGAGCCAGGATTTAAAGGGAGGTCTTGTGGTTTGTGGGGAGGAGCCCAGCGACATGGGGAGGGATAGAGGAAAGGGACTGTGAGGGGTGACTGTCCTGGGGCTCCTATCCTGGTTCATCAGAAACGCTAGTGTCCCCAAAGAATGACCAGCTCTGGGCCCGAGGCTGGGCCTGATCCAGGGACAATGGAGGCCCTGTGTGTGGGGGCAGGGAGGGGGCCCCAGGTTGCTCCTGCTAACCCTTGCCCCGGGCTTGGTACAAAGGCCCTCTGTGATGGGCCAGCAGGAGTGAGGGGACATGAAGGAGGGAAGACCCCAGGCCTAGACAACCCTCAGTCCCTGGCTGGGGGAGGGGAGGGAGACAGGCCCTTCTAGGATTGTAGCCCGCTCTCATTCTCCTTTTCCTGTCTTTCCCATTCCTTCCTGCTTCCTCAGACCCTGTTTTTCATTAGCTTTGTCTAATGAGCTAATAATCACTTCCAGATCCAGGAGCAATTGGGTTCCCTCTGCCCATCCCCAGCACACACATAAGCTCACACTGAGACATGCAAACAAGGGCACGAATGCCATCCCCAGGACATACGTGCATCCGAGTCCCCAGGAAGAGGATGGGCACTCCCACGGGGGCTCCCTTGGGGCAGGGCCAGCCGAACGCTCCCGTGGCTCGGAACTCTGCTCGCTTATAGGCCTTGGGCCCGGCCATGGAATCAGGAGAACTGAGTCCTGCCCTTCCCCAGCCTCCAGAGCACAACCGCTGGAATCGGGGCCTTGTCCGGCCTATCTCACTCTCAGCCCCTCGATGGGGCGGACGTGGCTCTGACTGAACACAGGCAAATCTCAGGCTCCTCTGTAGCCCCTCATCAGGGCTCCCTAGTGGAGGAGGGCTGGGGAGGGGGCTGACTGCCGGATGTCTGGCTACACTAATGAGTTAAAGCTGCGACCCCATCGGGTCTGACGGCTGCTTCCTGTGTCTGACAGTTCCCAGCCTGCTGCCCCCATCCCCCAGCCTCAGCCCTTGTTCCCCACTCTGGCTCCCCTCCCCTCCCCCCCAGCCTGGCCCCCCTTTCCCCAATCCCCTGGCTCCCAAACAGTCCCCCTTCTCTCCCTCTCACCCTCCCAGCCTGGTTCTGTCCTACCCCCACCTTCCAGCTCCTAACCTCCCTTACATATTAGCCCAATGAATCAGACTGGGAGCCTGAGAGAGAAAGGGGGAGAGCTAAAGAGGGACTGGCCTCCACTCTTGGACACTCACCCCCAGCACTCAAGTTTGGGGGAAGTTCAGAGTGTATCAACAGAATGCCTCGTCAGCCAGGGAAGGGAGCTGGGGATTGACTTGGGAAAGCTTGCACGGCTGCACTCTCAGGGAGCTGGCTGTGGGGCCCCAATCCTTCCCAGAGGCCTGGTGGACCAGATCCGGAGTTAGAGAGAGGTGGCTTGGGGGGGGGCTAAGCATGTAGATGCTTGGTTAGAGACGGGGGCAGGAATAGAGACCCTGGCATGAAGGACTAGTTAGGGACAGACGGGCACCAGAATCCTGTCAGAGAGGCTTCCTGGCAGGCTGAAAGGACAGATGAACTTTATCTAGAATTCACACAAGCTAAACCCAAATTGGGATGGTGTGTGTGTGTGTGTGTACATCTAGAGATAAAGAGAGAGGAAGGGATTGGCAACCCTCCTTCCCAGAACAGCCATGCAAAAGTTAGCTCTCTTTAGGCACGTTAAGAAACTTGTGAGTCACCCACAGGCTAGAGGACTTAAGAGCTGGAAGGAACCTCAAAGACCTAGTCTAAATCTCCTCACTTTACAGGAGAGGAAACTAAGGCCCATTAAAGGGAAGGAACAGCTGGGATTTGAACCCAGACCCTCTGATTCCCAAGCCAGTAGCACCAGCCACCTCAGTGAGTGCCCCATTTGGACCTTTGTGCTGGTATTGCTGGAAGTGCTCACACCTTTGGAAAGAAATGACTGTGGAAAAGCCCAGCAGCCCCCTGAAGTGTGCTGTAGGAGCTGAGGGCAGTGAGCCTGGGGATCAGAGCCGGGGCACCCGGAGATCAGAGCTGGGGCACTGGGGACCTTGTGCAGGCTGAGAGCCCCAGCTATAAGGCGAGGGGTCAGCTCAGCTGCTCCTGGCCAGATGGGTGCCTTCCTACCATCAAGGAAGAACTGAAGAAGGAAGCTCTGGGCCAAAGGCAAAGGTTCCTCGGGGTCAGCTTGGAGAATGAGCTGACTCATGGGAAGCTGAGAATGGAGGACAGGAGGGAGGAGGGACGGAGAGGAAGAATGGAGACAAGGTAAAAGGCAGGGACAGCAGAAGGGGCTGGGAGAGTGACCGGGGTGGGAGACATCCATGAAGAAGAAAGACCTAGTGAAGGCTAACGAGTCAGGTACAGCAGAGAATGACCCACTGGAATAGAGGAAGGGGGCAGGGACGGGGACAAGGTCTGAGTCAAGATGAGGGGACCAGATGAAGGACAGAGAGAGAGAGAGAGACAGCAGCAGGAGGAGAAAGGAAGAATGGTGACCACAGGGAGAAGCTGAGGGGTTGCTGGTAGCATGAGGGCAGAGGATGAATCTTCACCTGTTGGACGCACGGATTCTTGGGGATCCAGCGAAAGAGATGAGGTGTAGCGAGCTGCAGGGAGCTATGGCGGTAGGAGCTCTGATGCCCCATCACCATTTTATACAGCTCCAAGCCAACCAGCCCAGCCACAGCGGCCGTTGTCGTGGCTATGGCTGGGATGATCTTCCCCACGATCTTCTTACTCTGGGGAGGGATGGACACGGAGAAGGGATCAGCAGTATTAGAGGGGAAGACACTTTGGGGATGATGGCCCCTCCAGAGAAAAGGAGAGCATACATGTGTTCAGGGGCCTCCCTCTCAGCCCTTCTCTACAGGGTGGAAAGTGGACCATCCTGAGTCTGGCTGGATCTGGGCAGTTTAACTTCCACATTTCATTTCTGTGCAGAGACTCTGTGGAGTGGGGAGTGTTGTCCCCCAACACCTTAAATCCCGAGTGGGCATTAGAAGGCATCTGGTCTCTCAACACTCTCACTCTTACAGCAGAAACCAATAAGACCCGGAGAGGGAAGAGACTTGGGCTGGTGAGTGTAGAAGCAGAATTAGAAACTGGTTCTTCTGAACCAAACCCAGCGTACTTTCTCAAGGGAATGTGAAGGGCTGGGGAGGGAAGAGAGACAGAGACAGAGACAGACAGAGACAGAGGAGAGACAAGGACAAAAGGAGAAAGAGAGACAGTCATAAATACAAAGACAGAGAGAAAAACAAAGAGACACACACAGAGACAGACAGACAGACAGAGAGAGAGAGAGGAGAGAAAAGGACAAAGAGGGAGAAAGGGAGACAGTCAGAAAAATAAACACACAGAGAAAAACAATGAGAGAGACAGAGACAGACAGACAGAGAATGAGGGAGAAAGAGAAGGGGAGTGTCCAACCTTGTTTCGGTCAGCTGGGGGGATTCCATAGTTGTTGGCGCGAAGGTTGGATGCAGCCACAATGAAATCCATGTGGAAGTTACTGTCATCGTCCTATGGAGAGTCAATCCAAACCGGAGGAGACCGGTGGGTTCTGGAGCTCTAAGCTGGGTCTAATGACCCCAGGCCAGAGATGCTTAGTATACACACTGAAGGCCTGTCTCTTACCTTCTCAAATAGCTGCGGCTCCAAGGGAGGTCCTCGCCATCTCTCCAGAGCGGAGCGTAGTTCTTGGAGATGGGTGGGATCTACAATTGAAGGAAGAAAATGAAAAAAATATTCTATGGCTGAGCACCTAAACCCAGGTTTCTCTAGTCAGCTACTTTAAAAAAAATTAAATTACATATTATTTACGATGATTAAAAAAAAAGAAACAATAATAAATATCAACACAAACAATCAAAATGGTTGATAGAATTTACTTGTAAAAAAAATAAATTTTACAGGTTTCTTCTCCAATTATTAAACATTCTTTTTTTTATTTCTCCCTTCTTCCTAGAGGAAAACAAAAACACAAAACTCCTGTAACAATAGGCCCAGCCAAACAAATGCCCATATTGGCCATGTCCAAAAACTGCCTGTGTCTCTCTCTGCTGTGAGGTAACCTTTAAAAGAAACAAATGCTAGAGAGAGAGACAGAGACACAGAGAGACAGAGAGAGAGAGACAGAGAGAGAGACAGGGAGACAGAGACACAGAGAGAGACAGAGACACAGAGAGAGACAGAGAGACAGAGAGAGAGACAGAGACAGAGAGACAGAGAGAGAGAGAGACAGAGAGAGAGAGAGAGAGAGAGAGACAGAGACAGAGAGAGAGAGAGAGAGAGAGAGAGAGAGAGAGAGAGAGAGAGAGAGAATGGGAGAGTTTAAAAAAGAGGGGAGGGCTGAACTTGGAGCCAGGAGGTCCAAGTTCCCAAGTTCAAATCCTGACAATGTTTCCTAGCCACGTGATAATAGGGGAGCCACTTTTCCCTTACCTGTAATATACAGGTGTCCAAGGGCAGCTAGGTGGTGCAGTGGATAGAGCACCAACCCTGAAGTCGGAGGACCCAAGTTCAAGTCCGACCTTAGACACTTAGCTGTATGACCTTGGGCAAGTGATTAACCCCAATTACCTCAGCAAAATATAAATACCCGTGGAATAACGTTATCACCTGGCCCCTTAGGAGTCGGTGTAGGAACTTCTGTACACTTTGTCAAAGTGCTCTAGAAAGTGTATTTTATTTTTAAAATTATCACCAAGATGCAGTGGAAAAGTCCTGAACTGGGAATCTAAAGTCCTCCTGCTCCTGTCACCAACTACCAAGATACTTAACCAAATCACTTGCACTCTGTAGCTCACTTTCCTTTACTGTACATGAGGAGATTTGCCAAGATGACCACTGAGGTGGGATGTGCTGCTATCCTAGAGTTAATGATGGAAACCTTAGTTATTTCCATGTAAGGAGAGGAGTTATCTTCTGTAAACTTTGGGCTCGATCACCTATTAGGCTGAATCATTCTGATTTAATTTTGAAGGTGGTGAGAATCCTGTTGTGAGCCATGTGGATTGTGAGATTTGCTATTATTGTTTATTTTTCCTGACAGTGTTAGCTCAGAGGAAGCTCTAAAAGCTTCCTCCTTTCAGAGGAAAATAAGCTCACTTTCTTCTTTTGTAAAATTAAATGGTCAGGACATCTTCCTGAGTTCAAATCTGGCTTCCGATGCTTCCTGACTGTGTGATCCTAGACAAGTCACTCAACCCTGTCTGCCTCATTTTTCTAATCTGTAAAATGAGCTGTAGAAGGAAAATGGAGAGAGCTCCAGCACCTCTGCCAAGAAAAACCCCAACGGGGTCACCAAGAGTCGGACTAACTGAAGTGACTGAACAACAACAAAATCACAAGGTCTCTTTCAGCTTTAAATTCTATGATCCTCCCATAAGGGTGAAGCCCTAACCTCCCCGCTCCCCCAGTACAGTAGAGAGAACTTCGCACTGATTGAAAGTGGGTTTACAGTTGTAGAATAAGCCAATGAATTTGGTCCAGAAGCAACAAATGGACTAATTAATCTCAATTCCTTTAGGCATGTTCTGGGACAAGAGCTAACATTCTTGAGAGAGAACACAGAGAGTTGGAATGGGTCAAACTAATCCCAGGAAACTGTTTTGAAAGAGAATAATTTAGAAAGTTGAAAGGGTTACTTAATCTAGGGATTGAGCAGACATTATTCCCCTTAATAATGACTTCATTTTTACGTGTAATTTTATCTGATTTTAGCTTTTTAAAAATCTTTTTGTGTTTTCCTTTGTAAATGAATCATAGATAAGATCTTTCTTATGGCCTAAAGTATATAGATTTCCATATCTTGAAACAAGAGTCATCTTGATACTGCCTTTGTTCCTGGAAAAAATCTTCATCCGCTCCCACCCCAGCACAGCTCACTTCCCCATCTACCCCTTCCCTGGCCGGCCGCCCTACAGATCTCTTCCTGTTATAGAATGTAAATCGCCCCTGAGAGCAGGGATGTCTTGATTTCATTCTCAGATGGGCACTGCCTGGCAGATGCCCAGTGACTGCGGGTTGTTTGACGTTTGTCTGAGGGACGAGCCAGAGGGCCGGATCCTCATGCCTTCCCTCTCCGTCCTAGCTGGCCCGCTCCACGAAGCAGAGCCATGTCTTCCCTGTTGGACTTGGGGCCCCCAGGGCAGACGGAGCGAGCACAGAGCCTTACCCCAATTTGTGGAGGCCTGATTCAGCTCCTGGTCATTGGCGAAGACGGGGCCGTGGGCCTGGCGCTGAAAGGCCGGTGCGGGCAGATCCTGGAGAACCACACGGACTTCGTCCCGGTCTTGGGAGCCCGGCAGTTTATGGGTCTTGGCGTACAGGTTGGCAGCCGCCAGGACATAATCCAGGTGGGCGTCCTACGGCGGGAGCCTGGGTGAGTGGGGCCTAGTCACAAGTGTCTGCTGGATGTAGGCGAGCGCGTCTCTGCGCGGACGGCTCGGAGTGCGCACGTGTGCCTGACGGACAGGCCGAGGGGCCTGCGTGCCCACCCCCATGCACGCCGGCCCACTGCTTCCCCGGCCCTCTTTGTCTGGGGCGCACCAAGTGGCTTCCGTCCGTCCTTCCCCTTGTTAGAACGCAGGCTCTCTGGGGGCAGGGACTGGGTTTCTACTTTCTGTGTCTCCTCGGCATTAAGTTAAGTGTGCACAGTGAGCGGTTGGTCAGGACGTGCTGATTGAAACACACGTGGCCTGGGCATTTGTCTGTTGGTCCCATGTCTCTGTGCAGACCCTGCATACCATTCCTAGGGGCCCCTCCCGTGTCGGTGCCATGGCCTTGACTCTGGACAGGCTGGGCAGAGGTATGAGACCCCGGCCACATGGGGGGCAGGCAGGGGCTCTGAGGGCAGAAGGATGTTCTTCCCTGGCTCCCCAGCCCTGCTTACTCTGCTGATGTCAAACTCCAGAGGCTGGGGACAGAGCTTAGTTCCAGACCAGAAGGAGACCCCTTCCTTATTCACCTGGGGAGGAAGGGCAGGTTGGGTCTCCATGAGGAATATGCTCCTCCGGCACTGTTACAGAGTCCTCCCTGCCTCCCCACCCCCGGTTCCCTGCTCCCCTACCTTGTCAGGGGGAAAGTATTGAAGAAGGTGGGTTATACTGTCATGGAAGCAATGTTGCCACCGAGCCCGGGCCCAGGCCACACAGTCCCGCCAACACTGCGGCGGGGCGAGGAAGGAAGTGCTTGCCGTCTTCAGATGGTCGAGGGCTTGTGGCTCCTCCATCCCCTCTAGGAAGCCTGGCTCCCTGGGAAGAGGGGCTCTCAGTGCAGGGCCCCAGGGCCCCCGGACAGAGCCAGACCTCCTGCAGCTTTCCCATGGGACCTCTGCTCTGAGCTGCGCCTGCCTGCCGCCTTTTCTTCAGGTCCTGGCTCTTCCAAGGGACATTCTGGTCCCTCTTCCCCTTATCCTGGGCCCGAGGGCTGTGGGGCTCCCGGGCCCATCCCCCACCCACCAGAGAACCAGGCCCCGAGGTAGCCAATGCTCGGGGCACCACTGCTGCTGAAGACCCCACCCCGCCTTCCACCTCTGAGGCCTTACTGTAGGTAGCGGTTAATGGTCTCTGCTGGCAATCTGAACAGCCCTTCAAACTCATTTCGGGCCCACTGTGCCAAGGGAAAAAGTGGAACAAAGTGGCGGCTGGAGCAGCCCGGAGGAGGGAGATAGCTTGGACTCTGTCCACCCTCTCTGCCCCGGGAGGGAGCCCTGAGGCTCAGACCCTCTGGTGCAACCCTCCCCATTTCAGCTGATGAAAGTGAGACCCAGGGAGGCTAAATGTACAGTCACAGAGGCACTGAATGGCAAAACAGGGACTCAGACTCCAAGCATCCCCCTCTTTCTGTCTCCCTGCCCCTCCCTCCTAGAGCTGCCCTCCTGTCCAGTTCTAGGGGCTCACTCAGTCACCTGCAGAGTGTGCTCAATGGTGCTGGGGAAGTTGCGCAGGGTGCAGAGAGGGTACGCGGTCTCCGGGGCATCTTCAGCAGTCACGCGGTATGGCTCGGTCAGGAAGGGCACAAAGATGGAGGCACTGCCTTGGGTGCCTTGGGTGCCTGACTCTAGCATTGGCTTCAGATAGCGGACGCAGCGTTTGGACACGTAGTTGCCTAGGGGTCAGAGAGCTGGAGAGTGAGAAGGCTGCCGGGGATGGCACCAGGGCTTGGCAACTGGGGACCAAGGCTGCTGGGCGGGAAAGTCTAGTACCAAAGGTCTCTGCTCATAGGGCAGCCATAAAGTGCTGGGCCCAGAGCCAGGAAGACCTGAATCCGGCTGCGGGACCCTGGGCAAACCACTGAACTCTGTTTTCCTCGGTTTCTTCAATGTAATGTCAATGTAACTGGGGATAGCACCGGCACTTAGCAGCAAGGCCTTTATTTTCACTAATCTTTAACAAAGTTAGCATTTCTTGCAATCATTTAAAAATGAGATTCTGAGAAAGGTTCCATGGGTTCTAAGTGGCCTACAGGGTCCATGACACAGAAGATCCTACTCTACTTGGCTCTGGGTTTGATACTGAAACCAGTGAGGAAGACGTACGGGCTTGAAAGCTGTCCACAGCAGAAGCCACGCCATCGAGGCTGGAGAAGAAGTCATCCCCATAGATGTGCTCGGTGTCAGGGCCCAGTTCGCTTGTGTGTGCGGTCACTGAGAGAGCCGGGTTCATTCTCCTAACAGCTAGAGCTGCTGCTTCTGACTTCGACTTCTGGAAAAAAGTGGGTCGGGACTGGGACAGGGAGCCCAGAGTTCTGGCTCTTGGCCTAACTGGGGCTGGGAACCAGGGGATGCAAAGTTGAGGAGTCTGAGGGAAAGGGAATAGAGATAGCCCCTTTGGGGCTGAGGAAATCAGGGTGAAGATCTTTGAGCCTCCCTTAAGAATTTCTGGCCAAAGAGGAATTAGAGAACATTATGAAATGCAAAATAGATAATTTTGATTACATTAAATTGAAAAAGTTTTGCACAACAAAACTAATGCAGTCAAGATTAGAAGCAGAAAGCTGAGAAAAAAATTTTTTTTACAGCCCGTGTTTCTGATAAAGGCCTGTTTTCTCAAATATTTAGAGAACTGAGTTCAGATTTATATGAATTCAAGTCATTCCTCAATTGATAATATCATAGTCATATCCTTTGATGATTGGAGAATGGCTGAATAAGTTATGGTATATAAATATTATGGAATATTCTTGTTCTGTAAGAAATGACCAGCAGGATGATTTCAGAAAGGCCTGGGGAGATTTACATGAACTGATGCTGAGTGAAATGAGCAGGACCAGGAGATCTTTGTACATGGTAACAAGAAGATTATACAATGATCAATTCTGATGGACTTGTCTCTTTTCAACAAGGAAATTCAAGGCAATTACAATAGTTTTGGATGGAAAATGTCATCCATAGGGGTAGCTAGATGGCACAGTGGATAGAACACTAGGCCTGGAGTTGGGAGGACTTGGTTCAAATCTGGCCTGAGACACTTAGCACTTCCTAGCTGGTGTGACTCTGGGTCACACACTTAAGCTCAAATGCCTTGTCAAAAAACAAACGAAAAGAGAAGAAAAATAAATAAATAAAAGAAAATGCCATCTGCATCCCGAGGGAGAACCATAGAGACTGAATATGGATCAAAGCATAGTATTTTCCCCTTTTGTTTGCTTGGTTTTTTCTTGCTCGTGGTTTTTTATCTTTTGTTCTGATTTTTTTTTTGTGCAATATGGAAATATGTTTAAAAGAATTTCACATATTTAACATGTCAGATTACTTACTGTCTTGGAGATGGGGGAGGTAATGAAGGGGAGGAGAAAAATTTGCCACATAGAGTCATACAAAAACGAATGCTGAAAAATATCTTTACATGTATTTGGAAAATAAAATATACTGAAAATTTTAAAAAAAGAAAAGAAAGAAAAAGAATCCCTTTCCCTCAAGAAAGTAGGACCTTGTGGGCCAAGTCCCCTAACTCACATGTAGGTCGTGTGACCGGAAGAGGAACTGTCTGTTGAGGTTGGAGAGCTCCACTGTGTCCATGTCAGTGACCGTGATACCCCCGCCCTCTCCCGCTCCCAATCCCAGCATTGCAAAGATCTTGAGGAGCTCACAGCCAATGGCTCCTGCCCCCACCTAGCCAGGAGAAAACATGGGATTAATTTCCCCAACTGACTATTTCATTCATAGGTAAGTTACCTATTCATTCTCTGAACTAAAAGGAGGCTCTTGCACTAAATCAGGGCTTCTTAAACTTTCTACTTGAGACCCCTTTTTGCCTGGGAAATTTGTACATGACCCTGAGCATATAAATATATAAAACAGGCATACAAATCAAGCATTTACTGATAACAAATCATAATTTCTCATTCTGTCAAGTGACCTCTATGGGGTTGTGACCCATAGTCTCAGAATGTTTGGACTAAATGACCTCCTTTGCTCCTCTAAAGTCCTGTGACTGACTCTTCACCCACCTCCGCTCTCCATGCTTCCCTGACCTCCTCATTTCCTCGACTCCACCCCGAAAGGCTTCCTATGTCCTGTTCCTTCCTCCAGTGACCTTAGAGGTAGATAAGAGTCTTCCTGGAGTTTGCTGGGCTTAGGACCCCTGATTTCTACTTCCCAACACTCTCAGGGGGGGGACTGGCCTCTGAGAGCCTGGAGACCTGCTGTCCCTGAGCCCTTCCTGCTCACCAGGAAGTAGCGCTGCTTGCCCAACTTCTTCTGGAAATCATCCCCAAACACAGCAATCTGTCCGTCATAACGGCAGTCTCTCTGAAGGAAAATGGGGATTGGGTATAGGGGGAAAATACAGGGAGGTGGATGACAAACAAAATAAGACCTCTGCTACTGTTCACTGTAGTGTAGTGGGAAAAACACTGACATGGCAGCCAGCAGTCCCAGCCTCATGTACTCCACTACTCATCTGTGAAATGGGGAGAGCAGTTGAACTATCTACTCACCTAACAAGGCTGTTGTATGGGAAGTGTTTTATAGAAATGCCAACTGTATACACTTAGCACATAGAACACAGTGCTTCATGATTCATAAAGGCCATTATAATGGTTTTCCTAAATTGTGAGTGAATTCTATCCCTCCGCCCTAGGAGATCTGGGATTCCTTGGGATTTTTTCTGTTCTGCCCTCCCCTCCTCTGAGGTCTAACATGAGTATGTGTATAGGGTGTTTTACTCTCCACATCCCCTGCCCTAATCCGGGGAATACTCACTGGGGCGCATCCCTCTGGAGTCAGGAAGAGCTTTCCATCTTCTGGCAGACATTCAAGAGCATCAAAGTACAGCCACTGGTTCAGGGGCTGGAACTTTCCTGAGGCTGCCTGGGAAACCCCACATTAATAGCTATTCCCTTTTTTCCTTCCACCCTTATTCCTTCCTTCTACTGCTCCATAAAATCAACTCTTTTCCCCGCTTTTCCTTTCTAATAGCCCCTGATCCTTGAAATGATTCTCCTCCCAGGGTGGTGGAATGGGGGGAAAAGCACTGGCTTGGACCCAAGAGAGATCTGGGTATGAATCATGGTGCCTTAGTCATGTGATCATGGGTAAGTCGTCACCTCTCTGAACTTTGGTTTCCTCATCTGTGTCAGAGGAAGGATTCTAAGAATGCCCTTAGTTTTCTCCTGGGGTAATCATGAAGAAAGGACTTTAAAAACTAGGCAGCTAGGCGGCCTAGTACAAAGAAAGCCAGACTGGAAGTCAAGAAAACCTGAGTTCAAATCCTGCCTCAGACACTAATGTGACATTGGGAAAATCATTTAAATTCTCTGTGCCTCAGTTTCCATATCTGTAAAATAAGAGGGTTCAACTTGGTGGCCTTTAAGATTCCTTCCAACTCTTAAGTCTATGATTCTATGTATGACTTTACACAAGCAGTATAAAAAGGAGATCCCAACCTAGTGCTCACAACCTCACTCCCTAGCCTATCTCATCCCGCTCCCCACCCATAAGAGGGCATCGGGCATGTGGCTGCATTCGGAAACCTGTGCCCCAATCCCAGATTTGCCACTACTTGTGTGGGTTTGGGAAAACCCCTTCTGGTGCTCTGGATCTCAATTTCCTTCTCTGTATAATGTGGGAATTGGACAAAATGGTCTCTAAAATCCTTTAGAAGTGGTCTCTAAGAAAAATAGAAATAGAAAAGATCCTCTAGAAATAGCCTCTAAGATCCCCTAGAAATGGTCTCTAAAATCCCCTAGAAATAGTCTCTAAGAACCCCTAGCAATGGTCTCCAACATGCCCTAGCTATGGTCTCTAAGATGCCCTAGCTTTGGTCTCTAAGATGCCCTAGCTTTGGTCTCTAAGATGCCCTAGCTTTGGTCTCTAAGATGCCCTAGCGATGGTCTCCAACATGCCCTAGCTATGGTCTCTAAGATGCCCTAGCGATGGTCTCTGGGATGTTCTGGGATGCTATCAGGACCGAACTCAAGGATGTTAAAGAGCATGGAATCTGGGACTCGGCCCCCCTCTGGTGGCCCCTTCTGGGACTGCGAGCCTTTGTCAGCGCCTTGTCCTGGGCTGGTCCAGGCTCTCACCTTCAGCATCTCGTGGGCTGCCATCCCGCCCAGGAGCGAGTTGATGGGGCTCAGGTCCCCAGTGCTGGTCATAGCAAACTCCCTCACCAGCGTCTCATCGAGGGGCTTATTTGACTTCCTGCCATCATCTCCCTGAAAGGGTTCTAGGCCCCGGGCCAGGACCACCAGCTTATCTGCATCCTCCTGCGCAGGAGGAATAGGTGATGAGAATACTCTTTCCCCAAGTTCCACCCAGCCCAGCTCTCCCTTCTCACCAAGGTTCTGAGGGGCCAGAGCAACTCACCAGGTGCCAGGGCCTGGGGAGGCGGCCCGTCTGAGCCTGGTACTTGTGCAGCGCTTGGAAGGCCCGATGCAAGCAGCGGGACCGCTGTGGCTCCTGCTCGCCAGCTGCCACGATCCTGGGATGTTCCAGTGACGAGGACAAAGCTTCCTAGAGATGGGCCGGGGACATCTCACCTTTCTCTAGACCTCACTCCCCTGCTCCCCTCCTCCGCTCAGGATGCTAACCCCCTGCCTAAGAGCTCAGGTCCCAGAGTTTGGAATCAGAGCATGGGGTTCAAGTTTGGGTTCAAGTTCAGGCTCCACTTACTACCTGCATGAAGTTCACCCAGGTCCTGCCTGACTTCTGTGAGAGAGGAAGGGTCTGCCCCTGACCCGTGCCCACATATACCTGCCAGGCCCCTGGGCACCTGCCGGAAGAAGCCCCAGGCCCATCCTCGCCCCCAGAAACCCACTCCTTTACAAGGACTACTCACATAGGAGTAAATCTGGGGTTTCCTGACTTCCGTGATGACTCCACTTTGCAGGTAAGGCGAAAAGGCCGTGGTGTCCCCGATCTCTAAGGTCCATTTGTCTGCCAAGTTTTTCACCCCCGGTCAGCAGGATGCTTGGACCCCCCCCCTCTAGGAGCCCTGCCTGGAATTATCCGGCCTTATCTCCGATGGCTGGGAGTACAGGCCTCTACAGGACAGGAAGGAGATGAGCCTGCAGGGAGGGGGCACATCTCATTCATGAATCCAAGGAGCTCTCTGAGGGCAAGGATAATAAGCTCCCCCTTTGGGTTAGGGCTCCCGGAAGATCGGGCCCTGTGACTCGGCCTTCCTCTCTCTCTATCCCCATCCCTACCTCTGGGACTTTCTCACACTCACCTCGAACCCGGATGGGCCGGGGATCGCAGTCATTGAGCTCGGTCATGCCCTCAATGCCAGAGAAGGTCACCCAGGCCCCATGCTGGAAATCATGGCCAGCCTCCTCAAGCACAGTGAGGATCCCCGGAGAGCCCTAGACGGAGCAGGACTCAAGTTGCCGCCATGCCCGCCCTCTGCCTGGGGGCCTGCGACCGCTCCTTATCCCGGGCCACAGCAGGGCAGACTGGCTGGTCAGCACCCACCTGGGAGATGTGGCGGATGTGGCGGATGGTGTTCCCTGGGGGTTCGGCTTCACTAGGACTGTAGACGGTGAATTTCTCCCCAAAGTCACAGAAAAGTTGCCTGGAAAAGAAGCAAGGGGAGCCTCGGGCCGCTGAGGCGGCTCCTGGTTGTGGGTCCATTGCCCATAGAGTTAAATTCAGTTAAGGAATTCGAAAGATTTATTAAGTCTCTAATCTGGGTGCAAAGCACGGTGCCCAAGGTCAGGGAAATGCAGGATTTAGGTCCAGGACCTCTGCAAGAAGCTCACTGTCACATAAACCACCTCATGGGGAGTGGATCAGAGGGGCAGACAAAACGTGGTGAGAAGCCTGAGCCGGAGGTAATTCACAGTGGAATCAAGCAAAGCCGCAGGGAGCTGGCATTTGATGCAGGGTAAAGGTTATCCTGGGCAGTACAGGTTTGGGGTTTGGAGCAGGAAAGAAAAGGGGACTTGACCTTTGACATTACTCACCCCACCAGGCCCCGAGTGCTGGCCACCAGGAAGCGCACCCCATGCTCGTGACAAAGGCTTCCCACCCGCAGCTGCTCTTCCAGCGTGGAGTCCGTCAGCACCACCACCTGGGGGTCTTGGGGGCTCAGCACGCAGCCTGAGCCGAAGGGTCCTTCACACGCACCCCAGGCTACCTTCAGGCTGACTGTGCCCTCCCCTTCCCCACTGACACTCCAGGAGCTGGACAGGAATCCCCTCCCACAGGCAGGAGGGATGGAAGGAGAGGGAGCCCCGAGAACCATGGACGGCCTGTGGGGGAGGAATCTGCTGGGGAGACCTAAGGAAGGAGCCTAGGCAGGGCGTGAGGGGGCCGGTTTGGAGGATGAGGTGGGCCGGGGGTACCTGGAATCCCCGCAGCACAGCCTCAGTGAGGGGTCCGTCATGGGTAGTGATGTGCACGTCGCTGTTGAGCTGGGCTAGGGGGGCCAGGGATGCTTCTGCCCTTTTTCGCCCTATGTCCTTCTCAGACAGGAAGAACTGGGGGAGGGGAGAAAGTGACATGGGGCAGCGGTGGCAAGAGAGGGGAAGGCTCTTTCCTTGCAGCTCTGACCCCAGCCCCAGCCGTGCTCTTCAGCTGCCACCGCCCCCTCCCTCCTGGGTCCCTTTGGACCAGACCCTTCCTCACTTGGGAAGCAAGATCCGCCCAGCAGGTCGGCCTGGGATCGTGCAGGGTGAGGCTGCCCACGCCGGCCAGGACCAGGTTCTTGGCAATCTCGGCGCCCAGTCCCTTCATGCCAGAAACCAGCATGGAAGACCCCCGTAGTCTCCTCATGGCATCTCTGCCCAGGACGTACCTTGAGGGGTGGAGAGTCGTGATCAGCCCCAGCTCCCTTTCTGAAAATTGGCTTTCTTACCAACCTGTGCAAGCCCCCCCCTCCCCCCTTTGTACTTACAGCTGTCGGGAATACAATTGTTCGTTGACATCCAAGTAAGCCTTGAGATGACTCATTCTCTCAGGTGGACCCCCACTGGGTCGGATTCCCAGCCAGCCACTCAATTGGACAGAAAACACTCGACACTAGACAGACCCTCAGCTAATCCCCCCAATCAGTGGGCCTGAGCTCCCAGTGATGAAAGCCTCCTTTACTTCCTTCCCTAGGCCTGTCCCGTATCCAATTCAGGTAGCTCCGTCGTCCTCCATCCCAGGACTCTCTTAGAAATAAAAAGGCAAATAGAAAACCAAAACAGAGCTCAGCTGTTCTGTTTCCTCCGCCCCTTTTCTGTTCTAGGAAAACGAAAATGAAAATGTGACTGTGCATGTCTGGCCACTGGGGCGCGTACAGGTTGATAAGGAAAGTAAGACATTAACTGAGTGCCAGAGGGAAACAGTAGGGAAGGAATACCCAGCCTTCCTCAGCCTGGCAGTATGCCAGCTGACATCACTCCTCCTCATATATTCTTCCCATTCAAGTCACACTGGTTGTGAGTTAACGTTTTCCCAACTCGGCTTTCTCTCACCTTTGGGAAGTCCCAGGGCAGAAATTCCTCCCCCCCACCTGACAGAATCCCTTCATTTCAAGGTCCAGCCTTTCTTTGGCACTTCCATAGCCTCCTTCAGGTTCCCTGGCTGTTCCTGCTACTTCATGCTTCTCAAATTATCACATAGCTGTTTAACAGTTTCCATGTGGTTCCCCTACCCAAGTGCACTCTTGTGCTTGCAGAAACTGGTTTTCCTCTTCTTTGTATTATCAGCATGTAGCACACCATTGAACCAGAGTGTCAGACACAAAGACAAGGATCCCTGCAGATCACATCCTACTTAGGAAAGCACAAATTAACACTCTTTGTGTAGTACTGTATTTTTATTTATTTTGTTAATTATTTCTCAATTGCATTTTAATCTGGCAATTTCTTTGACATCTCTGCAGTAAATATTTAAATTGGATAAATTGGACTGAGGATGGGAATCTGACCCAGGCTAGGGACCTGGATTCTCTTTTAAAATTTTTTATTAAAACTTTTTATTTTATATATATATATATATATATATATATACATATATATATATATATATATATATATATATATATATATATATATATATATATATATATATATATCTAGAGAGAGAGAGAGAGAGAGAGACTTTTCAACATTCACCCTTGCAAAATCTTGTATTCTATTTTTTGTTTCCCTCCTTTCCCCCATCCTCTTTCCAAATGGCAAATTATCCAATATATGTTAAAGATGTGCAATTTTTCTGTACATATTTCTACAATTATGCTGCACAAAAGAAATCAGATCAAAAAGGCGGGGAAATGAGAAAGAAAACAAAAAGCAAACAAATAACAAAAAGGTGAAAATGTGATGTTGTGGTCCACATTTAGTCCCCATATTCTTCTCTCTGGGTGTAGATGGCTCTTCCATCACAAGACGGGCCTGAATCACCTCACTGTTGCAAAGATCCGCGTCCATCAGAATCGATCATCATATAATCTTCTTCTTGTCGTATACAATGATCTTCTGCTTCTACTCACTTCACTCAGCATCAGTTCATGGAAGTCTTTCCAGGCCTTTCTGCAATTATCTTACATGTCTTACACAACAATACCATTCCATAACATCCACGTACCATAACTTATTCAGCCATTCTCCAGCTGATGAGCATCCACTCAGCTTCTTGCCACTACAAAAAGGGCTGCCCCAAACATTTTTGTACACGTGGGTCCTTTTTCCTTTTTTATATCTTTGGGATATAGGCCCAGGAGACACTGCTGGATCAAAGGGTGTGCACAATTTGATAAATCTTTGGGTATAGTTCCGATTTTTAAAAATACATATTGTAAAAATTTTGTTAAATATTTTCCAATTATACATAGCACTTTATGTACGTTTTTAACATTTTGCATTCCAAATTCTCTTCCTCAAGAAGACAATTTGATATCATGCATGTGCAGTTATGCAAACATATTGCCATTTTAGCTACATTGTGAAAGAAAACACACACAAAAGTAAGGTTTAAAAAGTATGATTTAACCCCCATTCGGAGAAGTGAACGCTTGTTGGTAAAGGTGAGATCTGAGTGTAATTATTACTGGGTAGCTGAGGTAGAGTCATTGAGTGGGTCAGATTTAAGGAGACTAAAGAATTTAGGGGGGAGCATCAATATGATCCCTTCATATAGACAGGGGTTGGGGAAGAGAAAGTGTGGGTGCGTATGCGGGTGTATGTGTAACAGAATTAGCAATGGTGACATCTCTTCAAGAACTACGGATGAAAAATAACCAGGGTTCTGCATGAGATCCATGAACAGGACTCCAGAGCAGGTGATATGAGTCAAACCTTGAGACACATATTTTTGTCATACTACTGTTTAATTCAAAGCTTCTTAAAACTATGGATTGGCAACTCCCAAATGGAGTTATATAACATAAGGGTCATAAAATTATGATCATCAGTAAATGTTTGATCTATATATTTATTTTATATACCTATATACCCAGAATTGCATAAAAATTTCTCCACTGAAAAGGGACCATGAGTGGAAAAAACTTAAGCAGCCCTGGTTTAAACGCTTCCCTTCCCATGAATGTTCCATATATTTGTGTGAAGGAGTGAATCAGGTCCTTAGGTTTTGTATTAACCATGTCTTCAAGTCACCAGAGCATAGTAGTAGCTGCTCTCTGGGGATCTAACCTGCCAATTCAAGCAAGGTGGGAAATGCTATCATAATCATCTTCTTATCTCCTTTTCCCAAAAATCTAATTTACTTTTGTCCTGTGCAGTTTTCATTTTGATTTCTTGAAATACAGCTCTGAAAAACAGGCTGGGGAAAAAAAAAAGACCCATTGTTTTTAGTCACTTAACTATGCCTTTAAACTTAAATCATTTGGCCTTTCTTTGGATGGCCAATAGGCCTAGTCCAAGCCTGTAAGGCTCATTGTTCACAGATAGATGGCTTAGAACAAGTATAAATAGCAATCATTTTTATTTGGATCAGAGAAGATAAGGACATAGCTAGAGGGGATAGCAGGGTTGAGGGCATCCTTTCTTAGAATCGGAGGTATTTTAAAATGGCCACAAATAAAGGAGGTACTAGTCAGGGGAGATTGTGTGAAAGGCAGAAGTGGAGGAGTTTGCTTGCAGAAAATAAAGTGGTTTGGAGATGAGGGACATTCAGCAAACTCACTGGAGGCCCAGAGATGGGCTGTTTCAGGGGAGGGATGCAGAGGGGTTTGGGGAAACGCTCTCCACAGAGGTCTCCAAACTCAGAGAACCCAGAGAAAGCCATTTACCACTCCGGTGAGTTACCTTTCCCCAACTGGTTGTGGGAACAGCGGCTCCGGCGTGGGGATGAGGGAGGGGGAATGAGATGCAGCCTACTCTAGGCTACTGAGCACAGGGACAGTGGTGTTGGGAAGCACCAGCCACCCAGGCTTTGGATGGAGTGCTGGGTCACAGATTTGGAGTTGAAAGGAACTAGATCATTCAGGCCATTTTAGAGAGAAGAAAGCCCAAGAGAGTTGCTCAGACAGGACATAGCATAACTAGAATTTGAATCTAAGGCTAGTAACTGCAAATAATGTTCTTGCAACAGTTCAACCCTTCCTTGCTTGTTTTACAGATGAAAAACATGGAGTCTTGGGGGAAAAGTCAAGCCAGGATATGAACTTGGCTCCACTATGGCAGGCCCCTGGGCAGGGACCATTGGGGCCAGAACAGTGATGACCTGGAGAATGGGAATGTCCCTTCCTACTTCTGAATGCTTTATGAGCTTCACTAGACCCCAGGTATGCCCGGAATACTGATGCAATAGGACTCTCTACTCCCCAGATCTTTGTGGGGGGCCTGGGTCAGAAAACCTTGGTTCTGGTCTCCCACTCCCCACCCTTAATTCACCTGGAGGATTACTCTCTAGACCACCATCCTCCACCTTTATCTCATCTGGAGATCATTCCCTAACCCTGGGCTACAAAGGACTAAATAAAATCAAACTCTCAATTCCCTACTACTTTCCTAATCAGGATCTTATCCAGTTGAGAACCTCTGTGTCACATTTTTTTTTTTTTTTTTTTTTTGCCAACCTTAACTTAGAGACTGGGACTGCAAACTTTCTTTGGCAAAACCTGCCACACAGGCTTGGGGACCCCCAAACGCTGTTTGAGTGTCTCATCCCTCAACAGTACCATGCTCCCCTTTATCCTATCCTCCTAGTTCTGGGCCCCAGGCTGATGGAACAAGCTAAGGAGTTTCTTAGTGTTTAGAGTGAAACTAAAACCACCCTCTGGGTTAGTGGGCAGGTCCAGAGGCCCATGGCTTTATCTTCATTCAGACTTGAATGTTCTCCTCTCAAAGCTGTCTCTCCCTCCAGGAAGGAAGCCTCTTTTTTCACTCCATCCCCACCTCTTAGATCCTAATGGGTGACACAAGAGAGACCAAAGAAACTAAAGGTGAGTGACCCCCAAACCATAGTAGAATACCCTCTTTTCCTGGGGTCTCCTCCTTCACCTAATTTATGTTCCCTGGTCTGGAGCCTAGATACCTTTATCTTCAGGCAACAAAAGAGCTGGTCACACCTACACATTGGTGAAACTTTATTTTACAGGATCCTCATAAGACCACTGGTCTGCCCAGGATGCTCTACTGCAGCCCAGCTCCACAGCAGCCCACCACCTTCAGGAAAGCAGGCAGTCCTTGCTTGGCTCTCCAGGCTGAGGACATGAGGAGTCATGAGGGCAGAGCCTATCAGGAGCTCGGGGCTGGGCAGAGGGACATGAAGGCCCCATAGGGCTGTACAAAGAGCAGGGTAGGGCTCAGAGTTCTGGGCTCCCTTCTGGTTCCAAGGAGGAAAAGCTGCACTATAATCAGGGAATATTTGGGTGCAGGGGGTGGGAGTGTGAGGGAAGAGAATCAAAGCCCTGAGCCCTGGAGAGCGCCCCCCTCCCCCAATCTAAGCTACCGGGGATGCTAAAGGGAAGGCTGAAGTTCGAAGGCCCAAAGAGGCATCAGAGGTCTGGCCAGACTGGCTGCACATGCTGCCACAGGCAGGAGTTATCCCCAGGGACCATGAGCAGCACAAGATGCCCCACAGTGGCTCTCAGGAAGGGCAGAGACTGAATTGTGTTGGGGGGTTTCCCCCCTGTGGGTTAGGGGCTTGCAGAAGCTGCTCCCATATCCCAAGCCAACAGGCAGTCCGTCTCTCAGAAGTCTGGAGAGAAAGAAGAATACCCAGTAGTCTTTTCTTGTGCACTCTGGTCCTGATGCAATCTTCGGGTTATCTCAGGAAAGTATCCAACCTTGTCTGGGCAGAGGGAACTGCTTTTCTTGACACGGCCTTGTGCCTAGGCTTTGGCTTTACAGGAAGTGGACGGATGATAGAGGGGTCAGTCTGGAGAAGCTGTCGTCAAGGAGAAAGTCCTGGTGTCTGGAGACCGCAGGGATGGGGTGACAACAGAGGACACACCCTACATCCACCCCCACACCAGAACAATGCTGCTGAGCCAGAGAAGGACTGATGGCACTCCTCCTTCCTCTCAGCAGAGCACAACCACAAAATCGAGATTCCTGGTTACAACCCCGTTAAATAAATAAGGGAGGACACTTAAAGAGGAAATGATTGCTGTAAAAACTAAAGGCAACAGGCACAACTCTTACAAAGCCCCAAGGCCCAGCCCTAAAGAAGCCAGGACATGGTCCAGCTCATGACTGCCTCTCAGGCCTGGGGGCATCCTCTGGGGCCCTGGGGCTCTGGCTGAGATCAGTGACTGGGAGGCCATCAGATGGTCCCTACAACTTTCCCCAAGACACCTCGGCTGCCCTGTTCCCTACAGCAAACTCAGGTCAGAGAAGAAAGGATACAGGTTGAATATACTTGCTTCGTCCTCCGAGGCCATCAAAACCTGTTCTTACCTATGACAATACAATAAACATATATGAAGTGCCTGTCATATGCAGAATGCTGTGATAAGTCCTGAGAGAAATAAAAAGCTTTGATAAAAGATATGATCCCTGTCTGATGCCTTATTATCATCACAGTGAACATTTACATAACACTTTTAAAATTTGCAAAACACCTTGATACATATTTCATTTGATCCTCAAAACAACCCTGGGAAATAGGATCTATTATTATCTCCTTTTAGAGATATGGAAACTGAGGCTTACAGACACAAGTATGATGGAAGTAGGATTAAATACAGGTCTTTCCTATTTTCAAGTCTAGCATTTCACTCATTCACAGCAGGAAAGACAGGTTCTGTGGGTGAAGAAACCCAGCTGCAGAGCTGCCAGCCCCAGAGTCAATCAGCCAGCCTGGCCCTGGCATCTGTTCTTGACACAGCAGGCTGACTCTCCAGGGAAGCCCACAGGGCTAAAGGAGGTGGGTAGAAGGAGGTTCAAGGCCCAGAGACTCACTACAATAGTAAGGTCAGGGTACTTACAGTTCCACTATTCCTGCCCGGGTCCCTGAGGCTGCCCAGAGGTCTCTTCTTGCCCAGGACAGCATTCCGAATGAATGAGGGAAAGTTTCCCACGAGCTCATCATCTTGGTCTCCAGTCCATTGCTGATCCCCAAGAGAAAGAGCACTCACCTGAAGGGGAAAATCCAGGTCATCATGAACACCTAAGACACATCTATGCACATCCCCAGAATACCAGGGCATTTGGGAGGAAGAATCTTATGGACCTAGAAAACTAGAGCAGGAACAGCCCTGAGGCATTGGTAGTACAACCATCTTGTTTAAACCTGAAGCCCATATATCCCAAAGAGATCTTAAAGGAGGGAAAGGGACCCATATGTGTGAAAATGTTTGTGGTAGCCCTTTGTGTAGTGGCCAGAAACTGGAAACTGAGTGGATGCCCATCAATTGGAGAATGGCTGAATAAATTATGGTATATGAATGTAATGAAATATTATTGTTCTATAAGAAATGATCAGTAGAATGGCCTGGAGGGACTTACATGAACTGATGCTGAGTAAAATGAGCAGGACCAGGAGATCATTATACACGGCAACAACTAAGACTATCCAATGATCGATTCTGATGGACATGGCTCTCTTCAACAATGAGATAATTTAGGCTCGTTTCAATGATCTTGTGAAGAGAGCCATCTCCACCCAGAGAGAGGATTGTGGGAACTGAGTGTGGACCACAACATAGCATTTTCACTCTTTTTGTTGTTTGCTTGCATTTTATTTTCTTTCTCATTTTTTTTTCTGGTTTGATTTGATTTTTCTTGTGTAGCAAGATAATTGTATAAATATGTATGTATATATTGAATTTAACATATATTTCTACCAGATTTTAACATATATTACCATTTAGGGGAGGGGATAGGGGAAAGGGGGGGGAAACTGGAACACAAGGTTTTGGAAGGATTAGTGTTGAAGAATTATCTATGAATAGGTTTTGAAAAACAAAAAGCTTTAATAAAGAAAAAAAAAGATAAGAGAAAAAACAAAAACAAAAGTAAAGCCCAGTGGGAGGTTGATGACTTGTCCAAAGTCACCCAACTGGTTTTTAGGAAAATTTGCACTGGAACACAGGTTTCTTCCCAAAGTTCTTTCTACCACACCGGCCTATGAATAAAGAGAATCCCAGAAGTAGACCATCAGTATCCTACACTGATTTAGGCTGGTAGCCCATTTTTTAGGGCTAAAAAGGCAAGGAGCAAGAAAGCAGCAAAGCTTTTAACAGCTATTGGGGGATGGAAATATGCATGTGGATCTAAGGGGTCCTTGAGAACAGAGAATGTTAGAGCTTGAAGCAAACCTTAATCCACACCTTTAATTTTAGACTTTTGGTGCCAGCCAAGTGTTCTGTTACACCATGCTGTGGTAGTAAGAATCATGACCAGCACTGGCAGGCTGTCAGATGTGTCCTTTTGAACTTGCCCAGAAATGTCTCTTAACACCAGGAAAGAACAGAGTGTGGTAGGCTGCTGGAAAAGGACTTACTTTAACTCTTCATATACAGATATTATTGGATCCTATTATTTGGCCTAAAATGGCCCCACTTCCTTCACCAATATATACAAATTGTGTGATCCTAGGCATCATCCTTTGGGAAATGTGGCTGGCTTCCTCATTTATAAAATCCTCACAGTGGCTCCTCCATAGGATTATTGTACTTTGTGTATGTTAAAACACTATATAATGAGGATTAATTCTGATGGATGTGACTCTCTTCAACAATGAGATGGTTCAAGCCAGTTCCAATGGCCTTGTGATGGAGAGAGACATCTATATTCAGAGAGAGAACTATGGGAACTAAGTGTGGATCACAACAGAGTATTTTCACTTTTTTTGTTGTTGTTTGCTTGCATTGTTTTCTTATTTTTTTCCTTTTTAATCAGATTTTTTTTGTGTGTGCAGCATATTTGTGGAAATATGTACAGAAGAATTACACATTTAACACATATGGGGTTACTTGCTTTCTAGGAGAGGGGTGGGGAGGAGGGAAAAAATTTACAGCACAAGATTTTGTAAGAGTGAATGGTGAAAATTATTCATGTACATATTTTAAAAATAAGTTAAAAAAAAAAAAAGGGAAAAAAAATCACCCCACTATTTAATAATGTCTCCATTCTAGGAAAATGAGGAAAACAAGTTCTTGGGATCATGAGAGTAGGGACACATTTTTGAAAATAAAATTTTGCAGATGATTTTTCTATGCCAGTCATGTCCTATATATCTTTACATCTCCCAACCTGGAAGAGATGGAAACTCTAGGCTCAGTTAAACAAAAGTGCCAGGTGCATAGTAAGCACTTAACTAAAAATTTTCTGGTTGGCTGAATGGTTGGTCCATTATGTTTGGCTTTACCCATGCTGTGTAGAAATAACCTGGTTCCTTCTGTATGCTTCCTACTGGAAAAAGCCCAGTGGTACAAGAGCAGTATTTCTTTCCTCACTATGGCAGTTCCCGGCATTTCCCAGACGGTGACACCTTGCTCTCACATGGAACAGCGACCTAACCCACAGAACCCAGACACTCTAGCTTTAGAGCTGAGAGAAGCATTGATGTGAAGAGTCCAAAGCTGGCCAGTTGAGTTCTACGGAAGAGCAAGTGGAGAGATGTCTTACCTTCATGGGGTCTCTGCTGTTTTTTCTGGAGAAACTAGGAGTCAGAGAGCTGCAAGAGAATCCAAAAAGAGTTAGGTAAGAAGGGGAAAGGGAGAGAGACTGACTTGAGAGCTGCCTGCCAGAGGATGGAGCTATCCTTCTAGACCCAGAAAGCCGGGTCTCCACCAAGCAGTCTCCTCCCCAAATCATTCTGACAAGACGGGGAGAGGCTGCCTCCTGCATCCCTTTGTGATAACACCTTTTGGGAGCAGTCCTGTAAGCTTTTCAACATAGCAGTTATGCCCAGAATCCTCCACCAGGGGGCACTCTCTTTACAGGTTTGCCATAGTTCTGGGTCATAGCTTCATTCATTGCTCCTCTTGACATCCACAAAGGATCCAGCTGGTCTCTGTATGCTGCTAGCAAAAAAAAAAAAAAAAAAAAAAAGTTGGGAGGGGATGGGAAGGGAGAGGGAAAGCCACAGTTTTTTAAAGATAGCAAATAAAAGGCTTTCTCTGAGTCCATTCAAATTCAAACAATTGTTCTCAATATGGAGACCTTATCTGTGGTGGTGTTTGCTATTTATAAAGGTCATAGAAGTTCTAGCCAGAAGGGACCTGAGATCAGTTTGAGATCTTCCCCTCTCATTTTATAGAGCAGAACACTGTGTCTCTACTTGTTCTTCTGTTCCCTTCAGATATCCAGACTGTGACACTTTGGGCCAGTTGTCTCACAAGGACATTTATAGGACCCATCTATTAGATTATATGTAGTCTAATACTATGTAATAATATCACTTTATCAGCTCCTTTCCCCTATGCCTGGAACACGCACCTTCCACATTAGTGATGTTGAAATGTCTCCTTTGAGGCTCAATTAGGATAAGCCTGTCTCAATATTTCTTTGAACAACAACTAAAACTGACTTCTTTTCTCAAATATTCCTAAAACCCTTTGTCAGGTCTCTATTAGCTTGATTACAAGATTACCTAATCTTGTATCAAATTTCATTTGTGCACAACCTAGCACATTAGATTATTAATTTCTCGAGGGTAAAGACCCTGATTGCTTAGCTTTGTTTCTGCTGTATATAACAGTATTCAAACATTTGTGAACTGAGATCACTAACTCTCTTAAGACCTAAATGGTACCTACCTCAAGTTTTTCTATGGCTGTCTTAAGAAGTTAAGACATGGAATCCGTTTACTGCTCCCCTCTCCATCCCTTTCTATCACTATTGATGACAGACATCAAAAGCCTAAAATAGGAACGAATTATCACCTACCTCTAAATCTTGATCCTTCATTTCACTTCTCCATTTAATACCCTAAGCAAGTGTTTGGCAATTTGGGGAATTGCTTAAATCTCCGAATTGACCTTTTTCTACTCTGGCCAGATTTCTTCAAGCAGCACAAGATTCCCTCAGATCCTAGATGATGCTAATTTTACTAGACTAAGAATCTATTCTGCTTAACTGCTTCACTGCAGCTGCTATCCACAGATGAATTCACTTCCTTGTTAGCCCTCAAGTTTATCTGTTCTTTGGATCCTCTCGCTTTATAACAGACACCTACTTCACTTCCTGACCCAAAGCCATTTCCGACCTCCAATCTACCCTCCATACTGCAGATTAATTTTCCTAAACATTGTTTTGATTATGTCACTCCTTGTTAAAAAATGTTCAGTGATTCCTGATTACCTATGAAAGTCTAAATTCCTTCAATCCAGAACCTAAGACCCACTGCAATTTACCTTCCCAACCTCATCTCACTTTCTCATTCTTTCTGAAGCCAAAAGTCTACTTCTCCATTCATCAAAAGGATCTATTCTTTCCTGCCCCATTGCCTTTGCTAATACTTTCCTGCAAATACCTATTGCCATCCGTCCAAGATCCAACTCAACTGCCATTGCTATCATGAAGTTTCTCTGACCTTCTAGATAGAAGCAATCTCTTTCCCCTCAACTTCCAGTTCTTAAACATATAATTTAAATACAAGGAAGGATGTTATATCTCAATGCTTACCAGCTACGTAAATGAAAGAACTATGTCTAATCCAGTATCTTAACTTCAATAGTACCTTATGAATCATTCATAGGTTTGGAAAGAGTCTTAGAGGTCACCTAGTGCAATCTCTACCTTGCATTGCTAATTAGGCAGCAAATGTTTGTTGAGTGAGCACTGCACAGTTTGGATTCATTCCCTCCAAGTATCCCCCAAACAGTTAGCATCTGTTTTTAGGTCTAGAATAGGCAATTAATAGTACAACAACATGTCAGGGATCTCATCAGGGTACTTAGCTCTGAACTACTTTTCTTGCAACCCCCCAAGTATCTTCTCTGAATTTCAAAGCTGTTTTCTCTTTAGCTTTTACCCCAGTTTGTTTTTGAAGGTTTTCTTTTTGATAAAACTCTCCATCTTTTTCTAATCAGTACTTTCTTTCTGACTTAAGGAACACTCTTCAGTCAATTAGCCTTTCTGAGGTACATCAATGGAATAGACAGAGTGCTGGGCTTAGCAGTCAAAGGACTTAAGTTGGAATCCTGCTTCAAGCACTTTGTGGTGATGTGCTAGTGCAAATCACTAGAACTTTCTCAGCCTCAGCTTCCTCATCTGTAAAATATGGATACTTATAGCACTTACTTCATAAAGTTGTGAGAATCAAATGTGATAATACATGTAAAGTGCATTGCAAAACTTACTGAGGCTAAACAAATGCCAGATATCATTATCATTCTGAAGATTCTGATCTCTTACCAGGTAGCTATCAGCGATCTTTTCTTGATATCAAGCTTCACTTCTCTGGGATGTTTGACTATTAAGGCTTTCCATTCATCTTGACTGCAATAGCAATTGAAGACCGGCCCTCCAGAGAGCTTCTTTCCTCACTTCTCAGCTGGCTGTACAACCTCCACCAAATTCTTCCCACCCCCTTTTTAATTTTCTTTTGTGGGATGTCTTCTCTTATTAGATTATAAGCAACTTGAGGGCAGGAATTATCTTTTTTTCCCTGCATTTGTATCCCCAGTGCTTGGTACATAGTATGTTTAATGTTTATTGACTATTGACTGTTTTGACTTCAAGAGTACAATATTTAGCCCAAACAAGGGCACTTTCTGCCCTTGACTACCTAGCTAAAAGTCAGAGTTTTGGAGCTAAGTTATTTTGGACTATGGGGACCTTGAAGTAAGGCCTGAGTCAGTTTCCCTCTCACCAGATCTGTTCTGTCACAAGCTCTAACCACCTGTTTGTCTGCATCATCACTCACTATTCTAATGACTGGTTTAGACTGTATCCTTGCTGTTCTCATCTTGAGATTTTGTCTTGAAAACTTACTTCAGTGTTGCTCAATATTATTTTATTAGTTTTTGATATGAAACTAATCTGTTCTGTGAGTAAATGTAAAAATATGAAGAAAGAAAGATGAAAGAGAACAGGAGAATCCCAAAAATGCCTTTAAAACATGCTGTGACTTCCATAAGATCTCAGTTTATAGCTAAACCCTGTTTCCCTACTCTCTGGTCCTGCATGTCTAGACAGTCCACAGCCTCTTTGTTAAAGGGCTGAACACTTGATGAAGATTGTGTGTGCACCTCGTATGTTCTTTTGTCTAGGCCTCTGATTTTAATGGTGCAGGGAACTCCCCTTAAGATTGGGACCTTCTCTACTAGTATGGAATAGCAGCTGCTCTGTATTGCTACACACAGACACACACTCACAGACACACACACAGACACACACACACACACACAATCCTATAACATCCCACTTTTTGCTTCTCTTAGTGTTAATTTCTCCCACATTCTCTCATCATATTTCGTCTCTGAAGAGATTTGCTTTTTTTCTTTGCACCTTTGTAGCTAAGAGACTACACAAGAAAAGTACTGGAAAAACCTGAGTTATTCCAGCAGTTCTGATTTGTATATACCCAAGATGCCTTCCACAGATATCCCTAACATTTTCCCAGTTATCCCTGAGTTCATGGCAACAGCAACTCCCAACATTTAGACCTTTGGTGGTTTTCAATCGTCAGAATATTTGAACTGTCATATGAAAAGTCTATATCCTTTCTTTAGAAAGGCAAATACAAACGCAAATAGAGAAATGCAGGCACAAGGAAGATAGCTTCGGGTCCTAAAGAAGCCAGCAGAATAAGAAAGTAGGATGCTAGAAACTTCCAGAGCAAATACATTCAGAGCATACATCTCCAATATACACATATTTACCTATTTAACAAATTATTTACATGTACTACTGTAGTAATAATCATGCATGTTATACAACTTGCATTAAAAAGTTTTAAAGGGATAAAAATGAAATAATATTTGATCACAAAGTTTATTGAGAAGGGAAGTGACACGACTGAATCTATGCTTTAGAAAAATCCCTCTGGGAGCTGTGTGCAAGATGATTTGGAGAGGGGAGAGACTTGAATGAAGGTAGATCAAAGAGGATATATTGCAAAAGTTCAGGTAAAAGGAAGTAAGGCACTCTTAGCTGTGGGAGCAGACAGAAGAAATAGATACAGAAAAGGTTTTAAAAACAGAAACAAGATTTGACAATCCATTAGATATGTGGTGTGACAGAGAATGAATATCTGATGATTGAAACTAAGATTATGAACCTGAGTGACTGGAAAGATGATGGTGACCTTAATAATAACAGGGAAATTTGGCAACAAGATTTCACCTGGTACCCTGCAAATTGGCAAAAGTGACAAAAAATGGCAGCAGTCAACGTTGGAGGGGTTGTGGAAGGATAGGTGCACATATATGTTGTCGGGGAAGTGTTGGATAGTACACCCATTTTTGGAAAGCAATTTGGAACTATGCAAATGAAGTGGCCAAAGCTGAACTTATACCCCAAGGAAGCCATCAGTAAGAAAAAAGTCCCCATATACTCCAAAATATTTATAAGCAGCACTCTTATAATAGCTAAGAGTTGCAAAACAAAGAAAATGCCTGTCAATTGGGGAATGGATAAATAAATTGTGGTAGTGATGTAATGAAATACTCTAAGAAATGATATGTATTAAGTCCAGAGAAGCAAGGAAAGATTTATACGTATTGATGCAGAGTGAAGTAAATAGAGCTAACAAAACATACAGTAACTAAAACAATGTAAAGAACAATTGCACCCCAAAAAGACAAAGGTAAATTACTAAATGAGCCTCAAATAAAGACAACTAAGAAACACTGCATATGGCTTTGGACTCTTTCAACATATTGAACAATTGTGCTGACTTTTTATTCCCCTTCCTAAAAAAATTACTATTTGTGATATGGGATGATTCTCTGGGATGGGGAAGCTATATACATGAGATACTATGGTGATAGAAGAAAAAGAAAATATCAATAAGAACTTATTTTTAAAAAAAGTTTGGAACTATTTTTTGGAACTATCTGGAACTTTGGAAGAGAAATGAGTTTGGAAAGATAGTGAAATTGAACTACGGAATATCAAGAGTTCAAATATAACCTCAGGTATGTCTTTGCTCTGTGATTCTGGACAAGTCACTTCACCTCTGTCTGCCTCAATTTCCTCAAAGGTAACTGCCTCACAGAGTTGTTGTGCAGATCAAATGAGAGTATCTGTAGTGTTTTTTCTCCCTTCCCTTAACAAGATGGGAAGCAGATTCTGCTCGATCCCTCCAGCCAAAATGAAAATGGAAAATATAGAGCTTTAATATACTGGTCATTGCCTGGCAGGGCAGACTCTGCTCCCAGAAGGGTGCTTCAGTATCTATTATGAGGAACCAACATCTGGCTTAGAAGATTATAGTTGGGAGCTTTGCCCAGCAGAGGGAGAGCTGAGTGGGGTACTGTGAAGAGATAAAGTAGGTGTGGTAAGCCTTACAAATGAGTTATCAAGGGGTAGAAGGGGATATAATCCATATCTCCCTTGGGGTTAAGCCACAGTCAGTACATCATCCTCCCTAACTTTAGAGTGTTGTCCAGAGGAATTAATCTCCTAAACTTAGCTCTCTCTGTTTCTTTTTATATCCTTCCCCTTATTTCTGTAAAAAGGAGATTTTGGAGCTGATGACAAAGGAAAATGACTACAAGTAGTAATGGCTTACCCACTTCCCCTGTCACCAACATTAAATTCTTTACAGACCAAGCAGATCTTTAGTGGGCTTCCCCAGGTGCAAAGGGCTGGCTGGGATCACGGGCCAGGGCAAAGACCATTCACCTTGACTGTTCCAGGCAGAGCTTCTTAGCTGGGACAAGCTTGGAGCTGTGGGGTTGGGCTGGAGGTGTGTCCACATCAAAAGAGGCATTCAGATCAATGTCCTCACCATGGGCTGGTTGGCGCAACTTAAGGTTCAGCATTTCCACAGGTGCTGGGCTGGGAAGAGAAAGAAGAATCATTCACTACAAAAGGCATATAACATTTGTGAGAAAAAGGAAATATCTGATCACTTCAACTCATTGTATGCTGGTTTTGTTGTATTTTTATTTTTTTAAATACCTGACATAAAATGATCCATGAGTACTCTGAAGGATTTATAATGAAAAATACTATCTATAGCCAGAGAAAGAACTTAATTGTTTCTGAATACAGATTGAAACATTCTTTTTTTTTTTTTTAAACTTTATTTTTCTTTGAGGGTGGGGGGAAAGATCTATGTTTTCTTTCATGATTTGACTTTTATGGAAATGTTTTGCATGAGTTCACATATGCTTTCTTAATTGGGATGGAGGTGGAGAGGAAGGAAGGGAGAGAATCTGGAACTCAAAAGTTTTAAAAACAAATGTAAAATAAAAAACTACATGTAACTGGGGAAAATAAAAATATTAAATTTTTAAAAAATTATATATATATACATATCTATATATATCTATATATCTATATCTATATCTATCTATCTATCTATCTATCTATCTATCTATCTATATCTATCTATCTATCTATATATATATCTATATATATATATATATATATAGATAGATAGATAGATATAGATATATCTATATATATATATATATATATATATCAATATGCACCTGAAAGGGATATCATCAATCACTAGAATACTAGAATGAACTTGAGAAATTAGTTAACAATCCAAACAGCAAAAACTAAATGGATGATAAATGTATATTTCTCAGATTTTGACCTACAGACAAATTAATTCACCATGCTACTCTTCCATTAATACATACATATTGAATAGTTTGTTATAAATAGACAGTAAGCTAGGCCCAGAGCTGAATTGCAAGAGAAATGGGCTAGACTGGACGTGGCAAATGTGCAATGCTTTCAATAATTCTTAGCTGCTCCCTACCTCAAAAGCTCAACTTTTCAATAGTATTCTACTTGTATTCTTCTTGAATAGCTATAAATCATAGATCATGATGTCAGAAGAATAAGGGCAATGGAAAAACACATAGCAGGTGTAAGTTAGTCATTGATAATTTGAGCATGGCAAGTGGTGAAAAAGATATCATCAAAGGGCTGCATGACCAGAAGGGCCCACAAGCTGGGAAAATAGCAAAGGATAACAAATGGACAACTTGGATATCAGATTCCTAAGCGCTGCTTGAAAAGCCCCAAGATATTAAAAGAACCAGAGGAAGGCCTCTGGCATGCTGAATAAATCTTCTATGGAGGATATCTAGAAAGACAAGGTCAAGCAACACACAGGATCAGAAGGTTTGGGTGGGTTATGATCTCTGTCAGTGCAAAGAGTGCTCACATCAATGAGATCATAAACCCATTGAAGTATCACATATTTCAAAGTGCTGAAATATCTGAAAGGGTGATTTCAAGGTCTATCCTCATTTCTTCCTGAATTATAGCCCATGGGGCTAAGAGGAAGCAACAGAAAAGCCACATATAAAACTAAAAGCCTATCTCAAATACCAACATTTCTCTTCTGAGGTCCTCCCGTTTTCTAAATCATTCTTGGGGCACCACTATCCACACAAAGAGTTCCTGGCACTTGATGCAACAGTACAGGTAGGTCCTGTAGACAACAGGATAAGTGGCAACATTTCCAAGATATGGCTGCCTAGGGAAACCTACTTTGAAATGGCCAGCTTCTATCCCTCTCCCTGAGGGTCCTTCACAGTATTCCACATTTCCTTTTTTTGAAGCTTCCGATACACAGACACTAAAGCAGAGAACCGTGTTTGATGAGATGTGTGAAGCATCATGAAGACAGATCTGGGAATTCATAGGTTTAATCATTGGAGCGAGAGAAGTAGAGGTGGCAGCCTAAGAGATTTTAAGATGGAAGGAGAATGGGGGAACACATGGTATACACAGCTTGGAAATAGTGAAATCTGACCCATTTTAACTTGAAAAGAATTTTCTTTTCTTCTAGCCACTTATTGAGCAACTTCATTTTTAGCCAAATATGCCTGCCTACCTTTTCTATGCTTGTGTTACAAGGAGCAGGCAAACATCAAATCAATTATGAAAAATAATATATTAGAATATATTTGATAAATTACAATAAAGTAATATATATGAATATGTGTGTACATATACGCATGGACAGGCAGACAGAGGACCTAGAGTCCTAAGACTTAAAATCCTGGCCCTGCCTACCACCTTAGGACCGTGGACAAATAACTTTCCCTGCAAGCCTCAGTGTCCCCATCTGTAAAATGAGAGGAAGAACTAGGTGGTTTTTAAAGTGCCTCTTAGTTCTAATCCTATGATCCAGTGAGATCCTCCTTCTCCCTTAAGTGACAGGCTCAACAGATAAAACTTACTAACCAAAAAAATAAGCCCCTGTGGTGAATATGCTTCTATTCTAACAGAATCATGGTCAGTTCACTGCTTTTGCAGGGAATGCACTTTGTGGAGGTGTATGTTTGGGTATCTGTTGGAAAATGTCTGTTTTGTCAAAAACAAAAGGAATCTATATGCTGTGACCATGCAGAGGTCTACTGAAGAGACTAACAAGTATGCATGGCTCTGGTTAGGAGAATGAACCCATGTCCCCCAAAATCCACATGGTGGCTCTTGTATTTACCAGTCCCAGAAGCTTGGGCAAATCACTTCTTTAAGTTCAGTTTCCTCCTCTATAAAGTCAGGGACAATAACATTTAAGACTACCTGCCACACATGGACGTTATGAATAAGATGCCACAGAAACTTTAAAGCATTATAGAAACATGATTTCTCACTATACGATTTTTGTGGTGTTGGGTTTGGGTTTTGGGGGGTGGGAGGGGAAACACAGTTGACATAACATTGCAACAACAGATGGAGACTCCTACACCAACTAGTCACAGATTGTCACCTCTGAATTTTTACAAACAGAGATGGGGTTTCAGGTTCAGCTTGAGCTTTTTTGATATTATGTCTCTGTTTCTGACACCATTTTAGGTCTGAAAAGTAATTTTCTATTACCTTCTCTTAAATCTGACCCCTCATTTTTATCCTTTAGTTTGTTAAAATTCAGAAAGTACATAGGTAACTCATTGTTAAAGCAGAGTTCTACTAGCAGATCACCCTCCCTCGAATATTCCCCTTTAATTCAGCAAACATTTATTAATACACTAAGTGTATATATTTGACTTAGGGAGTGGAGAGAAAGAAAACAAATGCCAGATAAGTAAACACAAAACATATAACAAAAAAATACAAATGAAGGATTTAGGGGTTCAGAGGAGGAAGGGAAAATAAAGCTTTTCATTCATGTAGTAGGAGATGGTAGCTGAGCTCTGTTCTGGAGGAAGCTAAGGTTCTAAGGGGAAGAAGTGACCACTGAAGGCATTTCAGGGATGAAAGGCAGAATGTACAAAGGCAGTAAGAATCCTGTGTATAGGGAACGGCTAGCTATCCAATCTGACTAGAACTAAGTATGTCAATGGGAATATTAGGAACTGAAATGGAAAAGGTAGGTGGGAGCCAGATCATGGAGTACTTTAAATGCCAAACTAAGATGTTTATATTTTGTTCTAGAAGTAATAAGGGAATCACTGAAGATTTTTAAATTTCTTTGGGTCATTCAAAATGGTACTACCAGCATCTTCTCTACCTTGGTGATGTAGTCAATAGACCACACATTCAATTGTTTGCTCTTTGGCATAAGCTGGAAATCCAGATACAAAGTGCTCATATCCCAGACCCTTCCTGGGTCCCAACTGCACCTTAGAGATGGGGAGACCAAGGTCTAAAAGGTTCAATGACCCACCCAGAATCACTGGTTAAGTCCCCGAGGCAGGATTTGAAGCTGGGTCTTTCTAACTCCCCCACGTCCAGCTCTCTAGGCATAGTGTGCCAGGCTTCGGCCTTCCAGCACCAAACAAACCCAAGTGCTTATTTAAAACTATTTGTCAGGTTAGGTGGCCACATCCTCACCCCACCCCCATCCTCCCATCTCTGTGTAGCTCATGTCTGCACGCTCTCATTCTCATCTGTCTACTTCAATTCCTTTTTTTCTGGCTCCTGTGATTTTTTTAAGTTCCTCTGTATTCAAAACCACTTTTCCTCAGTCTTTTCCTCTCCTTCAAATCTCTCCCCAATTATGGCCTATAGTCTCACACTGGCTCAATATAAGGGACAGAGAAGGAAGCAAAGGATAAAACAAGAAAACAGTTTTGAAGACTGTTCTGTCTCATTAGAGAAAGTGAGTCATCTTCATGGATTTCTAACATCTTGCTTTCTCTGGCAAATTTATTTGGTTAAACAGCCCTGTCAGGAACAGCATGTCCTATGCGCTATACAGGGCTTACTTGGCTCACTGTAAGTTTAAGGAGGTCTAATGTTAGGGGGACATGACATATATTCATTTTTCAAGGCTGCTGTTTTCCAGTCAGAAGGGAGGCCTTGATTAGAGAATCTGACTGTGATAGAGAAAATAAAGTCTCTGCTATCAGTTCAAACAGGAAAAAGAGACTTCAAAAAAAACTATGCTACTTTTATTAATAACCCAGTAGAAGCAAATGAATTCATAATGATCTGCCACTTTCATAAGTCTGGCAATTTCTAAGAGGGACCTTTTGGTCAGGGTTTATCATAAGCCTCCTAAACAAAGAAAGGGAGCCAACATGGCTCACTGGGTAGCTTATGCAACTGTCAAATCAGAAAACTGAATACTAATGAAGACATGAGTCTCCATGCTTCATGATGGTAGAGACTATATTTCATTTAAACTTTGTATTTTTCCCAGGATTTAGCACAATGCTGTATATTTATTAAGTGCTTAATAAATAAAATTATTTAATTCCTCAGTTATCATTTGGAAAAGCTACATGGTAGGCAACAATTAGTTAAGTATGAGAGAGAATTAGAGACCATTTCAGGTACTGAAAATCAAGGAGAAAAAATAAGGGTGGATGTTCTTGAGTCAAAAAAATAATAATAATTTTTTTTAAAAAAACAGTTCATAGCATCACAGAATATAAAAACTGAAAGGACCTTAGAGAAAAATCTAATGCAGCACTTTGATTTTGTAGGAAGATCCAGGGTAGAAGAATTTTAGAAAGCCAATAAAATTCAGAAGTATAAAGAAGTAAAAAAAAAAAAAAAAACTTGAAGTACCCTTCTAATCTCTTAAGCACTCATCTAGCCTCTACTTACAGACTTCCAGTGACAAAGAATAACTTCTTTTTGTTTTCATTAGACTTTTGGATAGCTCTAACCATTAGGAAGTTTTCTCCCTTCCCCACCTTTTTTTGCAAGGTATTCAGGGTTAAGTGACTTGCCCAGGATTACATAGTTAATAAGAGTCTAATGTCTGAGAACACATTTGAACTCAGGTCCTCTTGACTCTAGAGTCAGAGCTGCATTCGTTATGCTACCTAGATGCCCCAGGACGTTTTCTTAAATGTAGTCAAAATCTTATTTTCTTCAGCTTCCATCCAGAAGACCTTGTTTTGTCCTTTGTGGCCAATCAGAACAAGCCCCATTCCTCTAACCCATGACAGCCCTTCAAATACTTGATAATATCGACTATATTTCCTCCTTTCTGGACTAACCATTCTCATTCCCTTCAATATACATTATGCCCTCTTCATATGTCATGGTCTACCAACCCCTTTGTGTCCTAGTCATTCTGCTGTGGATGCACTTCACTATTCAATATGAAACCAGGCTGTCTGGTCATTTGAGACTAGAATTAGGCTGAGGTTTCAACCTGGACCCACTTAGCTATCAGAATCTGAGACATATAATCCCACTTTGATGGAGCACCAGTGTTATCCCCACACTCAAAAGAAGACTGATAGAGAGGATAATGTGTGGCATGACACTGCCATATAAGGCGGCTAAAATGAGGAGAGAGGCCCAGTTGGCTAAAGAGAGAATTGCATCTGGCAATGTAGCACAAACGAGAATGGAAACTAGGAAAGGCTGCTGAGTAGAAACACAAATGTTTTTTATGGAAATATGAGCAGGAAAGGAAAGGTAGGAAATATGATGCAACTTTAAAATGACAAAGGGAAAGTGAAGGACATGATTTAAATATAGTAGAAAAAAAGAAAATTAGAAAGGAGGGGAATATACAATAGAAGCTTATACAAAGGCAAAAAAATGGGAAGGCTATTTTTTTTAAATTTTTTTTTTCTTTCCCTGAGGCTGGGGTTAAGTGACTTGCCTAGGGTCACACAACTAGGAAGTGCTAAGTGTCTAAGACCAAATTTGAACTCGGGTCCTCCTGAATTCAGGGCTGGTGCTCTATCCACTGCGCCACCTAGTTGCACCCTTTTTTTTAATCTTAAAAAAAAAAATAGCACACACAAAAATTCTAAAGAGAAATGGAGCCAAATGAAAGATTGTGAAATTAGTGGAAAAGATATGGCAAAAGGTTAAACAGATATGGTGCCTGATAGATCTTTCTACTTCTATTTTTCCCCCTGAGGCAATGGGCTTAAGTGACTTGCCCAGGGTCACACAGCTAAGAAGTGTCAAGGTCAGTTAAGCTCAAATTTGAACTCAAGTCCTCCTGACTTCAGGGCTGGTGCTCTATCCACTGAGTCACTTAGCTGCTTCTTCTATTCCTATTTTCTACAGCTTTTCTAATCTGTTCTTTGAATTATCCCGCCATGCTAATATTACCTATTTGCAAATCTCATATTTTAACCTTTCAATTCAGAAAGTCTTCAGTGGCTCCCTATTACCTACGTAAAGTCCAAATTTTGTCAATTAAACCCAATCCATCTCACATGTTCTATATTCTAGCCAAACTGCACTCTAGAACACAACCTAATCACTCCCACTTCCATGCCTTCTTTTATTCCCAATGCCAGAAACTGCCTCCCCCTCTTCACTTGTAGAATTCTTACCATCTTGAAAAGACCAACTTAAATGCTACCACCTACTCAAAGCTTTCAATGATTCTCTCATCTATGATTCTGATTCTCCCCCAGACTTCACATGGCACTTTAGTTTGTACCTTCTTAATGAAATTATCATGCAATATTTATGTTCGAACCTTCTTTCCAAATGATGGCAGCCAAGAACCAGGTATTATCTAAACTTCACCACTTTTAATGCAGAACCCCTTTTGGAAACTTATTTGGAAAATGGGGAGGGCCACTGAAATATGAAAGCCTAAAGTACGTCTAGATTTAAAGAAAAAAATAAGGTTGAAGCTACAAGTCTGTAAACAGGAAAAATCAAAATAGAGGAAAGCAGAGAATAATAATCAAGACTGTTTTGTAAAAAAAGTATCTTGTCCATCAATTTGGTAAATCTGATACACTGAGGGGAAACAAGAGGAATCACATAACTTGGTTTTTAGCAAAATCTATGCCACGTATATTAATACTAGCTCCATAATAGGTGCTTTGTATTTGAAATACCTTATTTGGCCAAGGACAGCTTCCTCCCACCTAAGGTGTGATCTGATGCATTCTTGTTGGGAGGTTATAAGATTTATAAGCCTATATGGCAGGTCCCACCAAAGTGGAAAATATGGGTGATGTATCTGTCATCCAAGATCCAACCTAGCTAAGTGTGGAGAGGCTCTTCAACAAATGGTGGAACATCAGGTAATGAATTTGTTAACTATAAAAACTTCCAAAAATATCTACTAAGACATGGAGGAAATACAACCATACAATTTAGGTTGATGGAAAGAAAATCAACAGTTTGTGAGACTATGGATATTTAAGTATGCAATAAATAATCATCCTAATAACAGCCTTTAATAGCACATATTATGTGCCAGGCTCTATGGTAAGCACTTAATATTATATCATCTGAGCTTCATGACAATCCTAAATAATAAGTGTTATTATTATTCCTATTTTCAGTTGAGAAAATAGTTAGATGACTTGTACAAGACCACACAGCTAGCACATGTCTGACTCCTGATTTAAACTCTGGTTATCAACAAACTGAGGAATATGCAGTTAAAGTCCACAATTATTTGCTGAATACTAAACTGGGTTTAGTTTGTAGCTTTCTAATGCAGAAGGGATATCAAGGATTATTCTCAGACAGCAGAAAGAGAGTCACTGGAGTTTACCAAGTTGGAGTTGGGAGTGATGACTGTGACAAGATTCAATCTGTACTTTCAGAAATCACTTAAGAGGTTGAATAGAAGATGGATGGAGAGGGAGACTTAAGCCTGGAGGACTCAGTGGCAGATACTGTAACAGTCCAGGCATGAGGGGAGGAGGGCCTGTACCAAAGGAGAGACAGGAATGTATTCAAGAGATGTTAAAGGTGAAAGCGACAGGCCTTGGCAACCACGTAGATATGGGGCTGAGGGTGTGGCGGCCAGGACGGCTCGTTGGCTGTGAGCCTGAGGTTCACAGGGGGATGGTGATGTCCACCACAATAATGGGCAGGATGCAGGAGAGAGAGAATCTAAGAGAAAGATAAGTTTTATTTTGAACAGGTTGAGTTTAAGATGTAAGACTGGAGATCAGCAGAGAGGTTGGGGCAGGATAGGCAGACTTGAGAATCATCAGCATGGAGATGGACAGTAAATACAAAGAAGCTGCTGAGATCACCAAGTGAAGTAGCACAGATGAAAAGAAGAGCCTGAGGCACACTATGAGCAGAGGGAGGGATCTCCTATGAGCAGCAAGGTGGCAAAATGGAGAGAAAGCTGGATCTGAAGTCAGGAAGTCTGGAGTTCAAATCTTCCCAGACACTTGCTAGCTGTGTGACCCCAGACAAGTGACTCAACTAAACTCACCTGTAAAAGGGGACAATAGTAGCCCCTACACAGAGTTGCTGTGAGGACCAAATGAATTATTGTAAATAGCATAGTGCCTGGTTGTATGTGTGCACGCGTGTATGTGTATATGTATGCATGTTTGTATGTATATGTACATATATGTGTTTGTATATATGTATATATAATGTAAATGTTCTCTATTATTGTCCAATAAAGGTCACTGTGGACTAGTCAGATAGGTGAAGAATCAGGAGAATCCCAAAAAACTAGAGAGAAAAGAACATTTAGAAGAGGGTGTTCAACAATGTTAAAAGGCTGCAGAGAGGCTGAGGAGAATGAGGATTGAGAAAAGGCCGATAGATTTAGCAATTGAGAGGATCACTGAGGTAAGAATTAAGAGGTCAGAAGCCAGATTGTAAGGGCTTAAGGAGAGATTGAGAAGAGATAGTCTTTTCAAGTTTAGCCACAAAGGTCAGAAGAGATACAGGATGTCAGTTAGTGGAGATGAAAGAACAGCTGAGGGTTTTGAGGATGGCTGGGCATGTTTGTGGGTGGCAGGAAAACCAGAAAGACAGAGATTGCAGATTAGTGGGGATGACACGGGGCAATGTTGGGATTGCTGGGTGAGGACTGGGGTTGTCTGGATGGTGACAAGGTGAGAATTCAGGTTTTCTGGACAATTACAAGGTGAGAACTCAGGTTGACTTGATAGAGGGGGCAAGCTCATTGGCTGGGGTGGTTCTTCCCAGAAGCCCTTGCATTATCCCACGCCCATTCTCTGGGAGGATAAAAAGAGACAGCACTGGGCGCAGAGAGCAGATCGGCATGGAGAAGGATAAGAGCTGGAGGAGATTCAGAGCCAGGATTCAAGAAGACTCTGAATTGCATCAGGCTTGACGGGGCTCTCTGCAGGAAGGGAAGTCACTTCTTTGGACAAGAGTTAACAGCAACTGCCTGGAGACAACGGTTCGTTACAGGAAGAAGAATCTGTCTGAGAGATTTGAGTAGACACAGCAGATCTCTTCCCAGAGAGCGATCCAGCAGCTTCTAGAGACGACAGCTCGTTATAGGGCAATTTGCTGGAAGAGATGGGGATGAAATGGGAATGGGATTACTTGCGCAGGTAGAGAGGTATATGTGCATGTATAAGATTACCAGCTTGGAGAAGTTGAAAGAATAAAGAAATTGTAATTAGAAGCCCTAGGTTTTCTAATCTGGGCTTGGCTGCCATGCCATTTTTCTCCTTTCTGGAAATATGTCCTCTACTATAAAATGAAGGTCTTAAATTAAATAATACACTTAACTCTTCGACTATCACCTCCTGGAGGACAAGAGCTACAGCTTTGTACAACATTTAGTATACCACTGCAAGCAAATTGAGTGCTCCATTAACAGTCTGTAAGAATGCCAATGAACACGATAACTAGCTCTTCACAAGCTAGTTGTAGATAATCTCCAAAAACAGAGAAAGAAAAGACTGTAAAGTATTTAAAGAGAAAGCAGAGAAGAGATGAGGAGGTTCAGGGAGCAACAAAACAATGAAATAGCTTAGGAACTAAAGTGATGAAATGAGTAAATTCTTTAAAACAACAATAAGATTTACAGTTTCACATATAATCCTCTTTCTGTACTTTGAATCTGAAACATTCGTGCTTATTGTTTGTCAAATTCAGAACAAAAAAAAAGCCAAAACAAAACAAGATTTGAGTGATGCTCACTACCACCACTTCCTGTCTTCCTTCACCAGAAGCTTAAAAAGTCAGGAATAATTTGGAAGCAAGGAAGATTGTAAAGTTAAGAGGCCTCAGGATAGCTGAAACGCATAAACCAAGAACCTGTAATCCATGTGGAATGGCTGGTTAAAAAGGGCACATTAAGCTTCTTGCCTTTACTGCAGAGGTGGAAGAAGAGGATGCAGAATGTAATACATACTCATACATACTCTTGCTGTGTCTGTCAGTTTTGCTGACCCTTTTGGGTTTGGTTTTGTTGTAATTTTTCTTACAAAGATTCACTAGGTTGAAGAGGGGGGCAGAGATATATCTGCTTTCCCTGGATAACCTGGGAATCCAGTGTTCTTTTCACTATACCAAGGGCTTATCCACATTAACGATAGAATGGATTTATCCATCAAATCATTAAGGCCTAACTAATGTGGGCATCTTACCATTTTCTCTACCACCATGCATGTGCTGTAGCTCTTCATAACCCCCAAACCTTCTATTTCTAGCTCTTGGAACAACAATAAAAACAATACTATCGTTGTTCCTGGAAAGGGCCTGATGATTTACTGCCAGTAACTGCTAGGTCAATCTTTGGAGACACTGCCAAGACAGTAAAGCTTAGGAATCAACATTCCAATTTGTTCTTTGGGTACTTCAGTAGCTGAGATGTTCCCAAAATTGGCACTTTTATCAGATGGGGAAAAAAAAATCATCATTGTAACAATGTAGAATATATGTACTGTATGCACCAATTAGAACATAAACTCCTTAAGTATAGGGATTTCTTTCTTTGCCTAGCACTAAGTAAGTGATTACTAAATTCTTGGTGATTTATTGAAATGAAGTAAACACAAAAGTAAAATAAAATACCCTACTAAAGATTCATTGAAAACAAGTAGTGAGACCAAAACCTGCTTTTTACTTCTGGTCAAATCTATAATCTTGAGTAGTTTACTTGTTGATCCAGGTTATTCGTTTCCTGATTTGCTTTTCATTTCTGATAAATTTCTAAAACAGGTCACTAGTTTTTCTAAGGCAAGACTCCTAAAAGTCAAATCTGCATCTAATAATGTAGGATGAGCAATACTCCCTCTCTAGAGAATCTGTTAATGTTTTCCCCAGATGTCTCCCCCATCCCCCAAAAGGGCTAATCAAACCTCTCTAAGACAAGCCGACTGAGGGTCTCACTGGTGTGGGACGGCAGGTTCAGGGTCCCCTGTAGGATCGTCAGTTTCTTCTTTAAGCTCTTGGGAAAGAGAAAAATGCCTAAGTGTAAATAAGAAGACTAATGAATAAAATTCTAAGTTTAGAGACTGATAAAGAGAAGAGAACAGAAGGAAACAAGAAGCAAAGACAGCTTCAGGCAGGGCCTGCCATATATGGAAGCGTTCCCCTTACATGGCCAGGCTGATACAAGGATGCCTTGGTGCACAGCAAGACCAGAATCTAGTCCTGGGGCCCTAAGACTCAGCTTCAGGGAAACAGACTTTGGCAGTAATTCTGCACAAATTATTTTCTGTTCATCCACTTCAATTCACTGAGAGGTGACAGTAAAAAACCAAACGACAATATTTTATGTTCACAGGACAGGGAGGAATTGTTGGTCACACAAATAAAAGCAAAAGTCTTCTTCACGTAACAATGTGCCATTGGCCCCTCAAAGTCAATAAAAACTAAAACCAATGGTTCAGATAACAAAGACCACAACATTTAGCAATGAATTGACAGGAGGATACATGGGGGAATAAAGGCCACGATATACCTCCCACTTCCCAAACCTGCCCTTGAGGAACACTCAGGCAGCCAAAAATGAATGTTTCTGGGATTCCATGTTGAAAGTGTCAAGTATCAGCTTATTGAAAAAAGCTGAATTGAGTATAGGGGTCCATATCAGGAAGTGAAAAACAGAGGTCACACTGTTACTTCTTCTAAATGAGCCTAAACTCTAGGGCCCTTCAAATTGGACCATCATCTCACCGTGATTTCCTTGTCTGCATTCTGTAAATCCTTCTGGGTTGATTTCAACTCCTCCTTGACATTGTTAAGCTCAGAGAGTGCCTTTTGTAACTATGGAAGAAGAAAGGGATGAGACTGAAAAAGTTCCAAAGAATTGTACCAACTCACACCTTCCTCTGGGACAACCATCAGTCGATCAGAGCAGGATTCCTCCAGCTAAGAGACCCCTCTTTGTCTAGACAGTGCAGCAATTTTTCCCCACTATCTGACCAAACACAGAGGACTACTCTTCCCACATAACCCAGAGGGAGTGCCTCCAGCAACTAATTCAATTTCTTGAGGCAAGTAATGAAGTCACTTCTTATAAACTCCAAAATCTGAAAACAGCAGGCACAAATACTTGGCAAATAACACCTACAGGGATTGCTAGGTCATTTCCTTGGAGCCACATCAAGACAGACGGGACTTGGTAACTGACATTCAAATCTCTGAAACACAGTCCAGGTACTCCAAGCCCAGCTAAAATATCCTCAAGCTAGACTGGGACATGGAAAGGGCGAAGAGAGGTCACAGTAGACTGGTTATTTATAAAATATGGGGAAACACATCCTTGTTACTGCAAAGGCTATATACATTTTCAGAGCCTTAACAAACTTAGAAAGGGATCCTGACTGAAAGTTTCTAGATTCTTTCTCTTGCATTTTGGAGAGATCAGATCAAGTGCTGGCAAGAAAAACATCAAAAGCATCCGTATAGCAGTCCTTTCAGCCACAGACTTGACTTAAAAAGTGACCAGTGGATCTTCAGAAAACCAAATAAGAAAGCTTGATGACTTGTCTCATACTGGAAATGGAGTCTTATGGTGTTTAGAGCAATGCTGTTAGGGACATGATTGATCACCACACTCAAGGTTAGAGCCCTCTATTCTTGGAAGGGGGAGAGAGGCTGATATGATGCTCTATGGGCTAGGTTTGGAATCCCAGAACCAGGCTCAAATCCTGGCTCTACTATATTTATGGGAAATGGGACAAGTTATGCCAATTTTCAGGTCTTCTTTCCTCATCTGTAAAATGAGGCAATGATGGAGAAGAGAATTTCTAAGATCCCTTTCAAGTTCAAACTTAGGCATCCATCAACAAGCATACATTAAGCACCCACTATGTGCCAGGTACTAGGTATACAAATAAAAGAACAAAAATACCCCTATTCTCAAGAATCTCACATTCTAATTTTTTTTGGGGGGGAGGGGGCAAGCATACACCTGGGATTTGAACAATGTGGCCTGCCCAACAGAATTGTGCTCTCTGCAGTAGAGTTGGAACACTTGGCAGTTTAGCTCAAGAAAGGACATCAGTCTAGTATTTTATCCTGCCAGGTGATCTCAGAATCTTCCTAAGATAATCAAATGGAAGCGTTTCAGTTTCCTGGCATGGTGCTGATATACTGTCCAGGTTTCAGACACATGACAATGAAGTCAGTGTAACAGCTCTCTAGACTTTCAGTTTGGTCAGTCTAATATCTCCCCTCTCACACACTTTCCTTTGGAGCTTCTCACACACTGAGTTAGGCTCTAGCAATGTGTGTGTCAATATCATTATCAATGTGGACATCCCTGGAAAGTTTACTGCCAAGATAAAAGAACTTATCTACAGCATTCAAAACTTCATTTACTGTAACTTTTGGTTTCACATATGGATGGTATGATGTGGCTGATGGAGTCCTTGTGTTTTTTTTATTTAATTGTTAGGCTGAAATTAGCACAAGCAGAAGAGAATTGATCCACACTTTGTTGCATCTCAGCTTTGGAGGCTACATTGAGTACACAATCATTTACAAACAAAAATTCATGTACCAACACTTCCTCCACTTAGTTTTGGCTTGCAGCCTTTTCAAATGTATGCTTGCCAAAAAAAAAAAAAAAAAAAAAAAAAAAAAAAAAAATTAAAAAAATAAAAATTTTATGGAGGACTCACACAGGTTAAGTGCTCACAAGATGGCCAGAAAAAGCGATACCAGGACACTCTCAGAGTCCTTCAAGAACTTTAGAATTGATTGAATGACATGGCGTCACTGGCACAGGTGCCCTCATCAGGGAAGGTGCAAGTGCTCTATGAGCAAAGCAGAACTGAATTAGCCCAGAAAAAACACGAGAAGCACAAAGTTTAGAGTCCACTCCAAATGTTCATATGGATTATTTGTGTCCCACCTGAGGCAGGGCATTCAGAGTTCATATTGGTCTGATCAAACACAGCCAGACACACTGTAACTGGATTCTAACATAGTGATGTCATTTTGGTCCTCTTCGAGAATGAAAAACAACAGCAAACCAACATGCTAATAGGAGAGACAAGTGCATCCATGAGACGCACAGACTACATTTAGAGAGAATGTTGTTGCTCAGTCATTTCAGTCATGTCTGACTCTTCATGAGCCCATTTTAGGTTTTCTTGGTAGAGATACTGGAGTAGTTGGCCATTTCCTTCTCCAGCTATTTTACAGATGAAGAAACTGAGACAAACAGGGAAGTGACTTGCCCAGGGTTGCCCAGACTTTTAAAAGTATCGAAGGCCAGATTTGAACTCAGCACAATGAGTTTCCTTGATTCCAAGTCCAGGGCTTTATATACTGTGCTACCTAATTGTCTATATAGACTCAATTAGGGAGGAAAAAAGGACCATTTTACTGTGGGCTATGTGATCCTGGTGAAAGGAACTGCTAATATTTAGGGGGGGGGGGGAGGGCCCTCAGTGCCAGCTGTGTTAACAGGAAAGTACAGGCAGCCTCAAACACCTGCCTCGCTGGGCTTCATGGCCCACACTGAAGACTAGGCTCTTCCCTGTCTGTCTCCTTCCTCTCACAGCTGTGCTCCTCACCCTTTTCCTTGTTCCCCTCCCCCCACCACATTACCTTATTATTTGAAGAAAGCAAATCCTTCCTTAGCTTATCTGCCAGCTCACCTGAGGCCTTCCGAGCCTCTTTGAGATTTTCATATTCTCTGCAAAGGCATCACACAGAAACTTTAGGATGTTTGAACATGAAGTTCCCTTAGCATCAGAGGGCATTCATTTATCCTACCTGTTCATTAATATTTATTAGTATTGAGCCCAAAGTGTTATGGAGCAGACAGAGAAGTATTAGTGATGGTTGAGAGAAGAGCCATGGGAGAGCAGTGAGGACCTCTGAGCACATTACTTAAACCCAGCTCTCAGTTATCCTCTCTGCAAAGAGCCCACTGTTTGTTACTCATCCTGCCTATTTCAAAGCTACGAGTGACACACATGACAGGCATGAAACAGAGGGCCCAGCAGTTCTGAGGGGAAGCTCCGGCTCTATCTTTCCTGCTCTGCTGTGTCTGGGTAACCCTCCACCCTCACAGGCCCAGAAGTTTGCTTGAGGTCTTCATCCTAACAAAGGACAACAGAAGGTTAAGGGTTGGAATTTTAGGCAGAAACATCTACCTCCAGGGTGAGAAAAAAAGCCCCGGTTTGAGGTGTGTGTGTGGGACTTGTTAGACAGATAAAAGGGCCTCTGGCACTCAGAGCCTTCCCCAGCCAGCATCTCTTTCAAAGTACAAGCAGCAGAGAAGGGAGCACTACAGCCAATAGTGTTCTTCCATCTACAGGGTAGCATGCTGGGATTAATCTGTTTCTTTCAGGGAAAGACCCTCTCCTCTTACAGGCAAATGATGATGCTTCAGGAAAGCCAAGTGCATTTTGAAACACCTACTTCTTCAGTGATACACAGTACACAGCCAGTTGTTCCATGGCTGACTGGCCCACTCCCATGTCTTGGATCATCTGTTCCACCTCTGGGCGCTGGCTCTGGAGCAGGATCTCGAGCCTGGAAAAAAAAATCCAAGCACATGGCTTGTAAAATCTAAAGGATCCAGGGCAGAAACATCCTAGCAGCTCTATTTCCCTTCACTGCTGTTGCTATAGCAATATATCAGGGCTGCTGGGTGAGGAGAAAGGGAAGTGTCTGCAGATAGCATCACTAATGGATACCTACAGAAGGGCTGAGGAAAGCAGCTCTACTCTGATTTCACAAGGATGCTGCTAAGTAAGAAGGGTCAATATTGAAAGGCAACACCTCAGAGAGGGTATTTCTGAAGAACAGTGATACTAGGGAAACACATTTAGGACCTCATTAAGCTGATAAATAAAGAGCAGAACAAACCAATGAAGGAATAAGCAAGACCATTCTTTATAATCACTCATTTATTCTCACTATTTATACCCTCAGTGAAGGACCTCTTCTTCTCTCCCTATTTTTCCTAAATAGAGTGTCTTTCTGAAACATTGGTTTCATTTGCCGCTATACCCAGACTTGACCCCAAGGTTGGCCAGTTTAATAATTAATTTATAACCACCATCCAAGTCCTCAATCATTAGTCTTTCTACTATTTTGTAGTTATTAATCTTAAATGCTCATTCTTTCTCTCCCATGTATCTTCCATCTTTACCTCTCCCATTTGCCTACAAGTAGGCTCAAATTTTGCCAATTCTAAAAAAGATAACATTCCCTTGAATCTTCCATATTCAGCTACTATCCCAACTTTCTTCCCTTTGCTGGCTACTTTTTTCAATACCATTTACTCTCACTGCCCTGCCATCTAGCCTCCATTTTCACTACTTGACTAAAATTCTTCTCAAAAGTTCACTAATAATTTCCCAAATACAAACACTATATATCCATAGATATATATTTTTTTAAGTCTATGAAGTCTATTGAAAAAAACTAGCCACTTCTCTCCACTTTTACTCTTGGGCTTCACACTTCATACTGTTCTGGTTTTCCTCCGATAGTGGCTTTTCAGATATTTTTCACTTGGCCTCCTTTATTGGATCCCCTTTCAAATGTCTAAAGGTTTTTTTCTAGATCCTCCTCTTTTGAAGCTACACTGTCTCCCACTGCAATTTCATTTATTCCCATAGTTTAAGTTAGCACTTCTAATGAAGACGATCTCAAATCTCCATCCCCAACTTCGTCCTCTCTTTCAAGTTTCAGGCTCGCATCTCCAACTATTTAAAAGGATAATGATATGCCAATAGCACCTCAAACTCAAATGTCCAAAACTAACTTTATTCTTCCTAAATTCATTACTCCTACCTTCTAGCTATATCTCCCAGTGATATCACCATTTAGCCATGGCTCTAATGCTGAAAATCTTGGTTTTTCTTTGGTACTTTTGTCTCTGCCACATTTCATATCAATCTAATAAGTTCTATTACAGAAATTATTAATCTTTTTTGTCTACCCAACCAATCTGGCAGTCTTGTTAAAAAATAAAATAAAAGTTCATGGAGATTTCTGGGTTATGTGAGCACCCAGGTGGCAGACAATTTCTTCAATTCCTATGACCTCTCAAACCTCTCCAAAACAGAAATTATGTGCCAAATATAATGCAATTTCAGCTATTTCCATGGTCTAGGACCAGAATCCAAGAGAAGGCTAAATACAAAAATAAAACCTAGGAACTGATACTCACTGACTCTGAGCTCCCCTCAACACCCCTCTGCTATCACCCATGAGAAAGGACAATAGCAGTCTCTAGAATACAACACAGGGTTGCATTAAAAGCCACCCCTGCATTCTGGGCCTCCCTCCCTCTTTCACAGAGATCTTGGCTCAGGTTGTAAAAGTTTGCTCAGGGTTGGATAGCCAGCTTGACTACTATCCTTTAGAAGAAAAAAAATGCCATTACTACAAAGTTCTGAACTGTTGTGCTAGGGAGTAAGACAGTTCAACCAAGGCAGAAGACCCTGCATATAGGGAGTGGTATAGGACTTCACCAAGCCTGAGGGAAAAGCACAGTATCCAGCTGGGGTTAGTTATGATTACCCATAAGTCAGATGGGGCATAGATCTAGGTTGTTGAACTCTGAATTGCTCAGTCAGAAGACTGAGACACTTTTGAGATCCAGCCCCTAAGGAAACCACTATCAGAGAGGAAGTCAGGAAGTGGGTGATAAGAAAAAGAAGGGAGGGAGTAGAGACAGACTGAAAATGTCAAAAATTTTAGGAAGAAATCTCAAAAACCTTGACCATAAACAGATAACTTAACAGAAAAAACAGGAACAGAAGGAAAGATGGCTTGTAGGTCTAGTAAACAAGTTCAGGCATCTATGAATAAATACTGCAAAATAAAGGAATGATCCAACACTTGATAAGACAGAGGAGGACACTGTGGAATCTGAGAACATGGAACCACAATATGCAGTTCCTGAATAGTTTAAAAATAAATGAGAATCATGAGAGCAGAATTTATGCACAATGAAAAACATTCTGAATCTGCAATGATAAACCTCACGCAAAAAAAACAACAAAAACACACACACACACACACACACACACACACACACACACACACACACACACACACAGCAAAACCAAAACAATAAAAGAAAATATATTCACTCTTCAAGCAAAATATATGGATCTCCAAGGCAGGCTACATAGATAAGCTAAAAATCACCGGTTCTCCCAGAATGAACATTACAGGACAAAAATACCTAAACACCACAATGAAGGAAATAATAGAAAAGTCTAGAACTTCTGAACACAGAAAAATGAAATCCCAACTGAAAGAATTCACAATTTGCCTCCAGAAAAAAATAACCAAAAAACAAAATCAAGCGGCAAATTTCAAGACACAATAATGGTTAATAATGAAATTCAGAAACAAGTTCTGCAAGCTATCAGTAGAAAGACCTTCAAATACAAAGAAAAGGACATTTGAATAACATAAGACTTCAGCACCCACTAGAATAAGGAGAAGGGAATGGAATAATGTTGTTCCTACGACCATGGGAGATGAAGGTGAACTATCATACAAATCTGAGCTTAAATGTATAGAACAAAAGAGGACATTTAACAATAAAGAAGAATTTGAAACAATTTTAGAAAGAAAAACAGAACTGAAGACATTATTTTCTTCTTCAATACATCCAAAACAACAAAAATGCAGGAGTGAATAAATGCAGACAGCAACAAAGACCCATAAAAGACACCTTTCTAAAGATAGACTAGGAAACAGGGGTGAAGGTAGAAATCTGGTGGAGGTTATGGTGAAGAGGTAGATAAGAAACAACATTATGATTAGAACCTAGGAAAATTTTGTCTGCAGGTGAATGCTTTTGTGGGACTACATTACACTATGGAAAGGTACATGGGAAAAAGAGAAGAGAGGGACAGACAGCATTGAGTGATACCCTAGAATCAAATCAAAGGCTGGCAATGACAGGAAGGTGTTTTCTTTAGCTTCAGAAAGAGAAGAATCTATAGGGGAATGGATAAGGAGTAGAAAAGGGTTGAGGGAGAGACAATGGGATGGGCTGAAAAGGAGGGGGAAATTGGCTTTACTCTGGAGATGGGAGGGTTCCAGTGATAAACGCTGCATTGGAAATGAAATAAAATGAGGATCTTACACTGGATCAGGCCTTGGCTATTTGATACCTGAAAAGTTTACTTGCCCTGGGAGGGATAGGGAATGAGATGGAACCCTTGAGGAGGTGTGGGGTGACAAATGATACCTAGAGGAATGGGAGAATATGGCAAAGAGAAATTTCCAGGCAAATATAGGAAAACTAAAAAAAGTCAATGAGAGAGAAAAACTAGTAAGGTAGAAAGGGATCATGTGAGAAGGGCCTTATCATGGGGCAGTGTGTTTCCTATGACATCTGTGATAATTGGTATTACTCTGAGAGTGGGGCACATCCATTACCTCCTCACTATTTCCACAGCAACCACTCTAATTCAGGCCCACAATACAATGGATCTAGATTTTAAGATTAACCAAAGGGGTCTTTGTTTTCCCATTTTCTTCCTCTCTCCCAATTCTTCTTTCATCTTGCTAAGACTAGTTATCCTTGACATGTCACTCTTTGGCTTCCTGCCACCCAAGCAAAATTTAAACTTTTTGATGTGGCACTTAAGGCTAACACATGAAACCCAAACTTTTCCAGCCACATCTTTTATTATTCCCCTTTACATGTTTTCAGCTTGTTTTTCCAAGTAGACCACTTATTTTCCTCCCTGGGTGACACTGTTCTTTAGTCTTATATCAATTCATACGCCTAGAATGGTTCTTTCTCCTCACCCATTCTTAATGTGCTGCTAAGAAGCCTTTCCTCATTGCCATCTCTTGTCCCCAACCTCATAATATATTTAAGTCTATCTGAAGTACTTAACATTCATTATTTAATATCATAATTATATGTGCATAGGTCATATTCCCCTATCACTCTAAGCTCCAGAAATGCATTGAATGAATCTCATCTAAACTTTGTGTCTCACCAGCTGTTAGCATAGTGCTCAGGACATGATGAATACTTAGTCAATTTTCTTATGCTGGAAGATCTCACTGGCCTTGAAAGTCAAGAGTTCCCTGCATTAAAGTGCTTAATTCTCACAACTAGGTAGGATTATTCTTCTCCTGTTTTCCCCTTCTCAGAGCTATGAAAAACAGAACCAAACCCAAACATGTGAATCAGCTCCCTTGTCATTCTTTGAGAGCTATGACAGAAGGAAAAGCTTTTGTAGAAAACATTTCCTAGCCCTCTTCCTCATAGATAGCAAAAGAGTTGGAAAGGGAAAGCTATGCACTGTCACAGCCTTTCTTTCTTAAAGGGCACTGGTGATATTGGCTTAGTTCTTGGGTCCCAAGCTCACCGTTCCATGGTCTTCATTTTGTTCCTTAGCCGGCAGGTCTCCTCTTTCATATTCTTGATCTGATTCTGCTGCTGCTCCAAGTACGTAATCTGTTTCTGGGAAGAAAAACAAATTGTTGCGTCAGTGGATTCCTAAGGATTTCCACTCACAGGATGGGTCACAGACCTGAGAAAACAACTTGGGCATGCTACTCAATATGAGGAATGCACCTAGCAGCCGACCATTTCAAGATCCACTTTGGCTGTATTAGACTTGCTGAATGACAATGGGTCATTACTACTTTTCCTGGTATCTGTTTTTTCTACCTGAAGAGAAACCGTCATCTTCCTGTCTCTAGGGTATTTTAGAGATAAGATACAAATTATAAACCAAACATGGATTATTATAACTTACAGATTGCAGAGACCTGTTTGCAACCAATCATTGATAAGAAATCAATCATTAAGCATTTAAGTTCCTACTATGTATTAACTCTGTGCAAGGTGCTGGGAGTACAAGGACATAAAATGAAACAATTCTCCAAGGAACTTAATACAACATGTATAAGTGTTATAAAAGATAAATACAAGGTGATTTTTTTTTTTGGAGGGAATTGTTCTAGCAGGTGGGGGAATCAGGAAAAACTTCATGAAGATGATACTTAAGTTTTGAAGAAAACAAGTGAAAGAAAAAAGGATCAATAAAGTGCTAAAAAAAAATACACAAAAGACAGTAAGAAAAATTCAAATGGGAAGACAGACAAGAAGGGCAGTTTTGTAATTATCATCTTTAATTTAGTGTTCATTTAAAAAATCCAATCTATATGTAATTCAAGTACAGGTTCACATATAATCCCTTTTTGTCCTTTGTACAAAGAATGTAATTTGTCATAATAAAAAAGAAATAAAAAAATAAAAGCATCTAAGAGGTTAGAGAAATGACAGTAACATAGGAGACCCAGAATCTGAGGAATTATATTACACATCTATTTAATTTAAAAGGGCTTAGTGAGTTCTTCAATTTCAAAGAGAATTTCTATACTTTCTTGTCTTCTACAATGTTAGCAAACAAGCAGCAATTAGCAAATGTCTCATGAAATGATAATGTTTCTTATTACCTTTGGATACATAATGAAACTAATTCCATCAAATCTTTTACTTGCCTCTCTGTGGAAAACCTGTAGTCAACTCTTTCATTCAAATAGAACTTCCTTTGTCCTTGTTTCATTTTATTTTATTTTTTTGCAAGAATGCCAATGCTGATATAATTTGTTTCTTCTAGTATTATATCTACTATGTCACTGGGCAAAGATTTCATATTTATAGAATATCAAGACAACAAAAGTTAATGTTTTTAAATCATTTAAACCTCTGTGATATCCCCCAATCCCTTTTCTTCCACTACAAAAATAGAACGAGGCTACACTGTCCTGCTTAGGGACCATCAAGGTCAAAGAATTAATACTTGAGTGGACAGTCACTGGTGATGAGTTTTCAGTACTTCAGTTTCAGAAAGTAGATATTATTTGGTGCCAGAACGTTATTCAAAGCCTTTTAAGCACTAGAGTTTATACTTTTCCCTAGTATAGCTCTTGAGAATGCAGGGTCACCTCCACACCAAGATGAAGTATTAGATTATAACTTTGTACAGAAAGAAAATGATGATGAAAAAGTAGCATCAGTCATCCACCATTCATTTGTGCTTACCATTTTAAAGCAAATTTGGTTTGGCTCTTGCTCAGCCAGGTAGCTCTGTATTTATCCCCCCTCATATCAATGTTTGGTTCCCACTGTACTATACTGTGAGAGTTAGTCCTAAGAAGTTTCTAGAAATGTAATCGACAAATTATTCCCTTTCAAGATACTCACTTTTCCCCACACTCATTCCCCATCCTCCACACTAATCTAGATGCCTGATTAAGCTCTTACATGTTCCTTCCCTTCTTCACCCAGCTCCTTAAAACAAAACTGAAGAAACAACGAAAACTCTGCAGTCTGACCTCCTGCAGAACGACAGCTGCCTTTCAAACAGCATATCACATGGGGTTGCTGCTTCCTTTGCAGCTAGAATACCAAGCTCCAGTTCAGATCAATCGCCTCATTCCCCCTTAGGGAGGGCAGGGGGGCTGAGGAGGGAAAGAGGCCAACAGGCCCATGCTGATACAATATTCATTTGGGTTTGGGGGCCATTTGCTTTGATCTTCCCGGTCAGTTGAGCACATTCAACTTCAAAGTCCCCTGCTCTTCCCCGGGATGCTGTTTGATCTGGCTCCAGAGAGCAGCTTGGTGGAAGGCTGAAGCACTAATGGGAGGCTTCCTGAGGCCTGTCTCATCAGCTGCCTTCTTGAAGCTGGCCTAGGCCTATCTCAGGCATAAAGGGCTCAGCTCACCCTAGTCTGTTAGTTCTTGTCTTACAAGTGCCTATGGCTGGAAGGACCTTAGAAAGCTTTTTCTGAGCTGTTTTGCACTTTTCAAAGTCAATATATAAACTTGGCTGCCACAGCTGCCTTAATGGGCCCTTATAAATCCCCAAAGGGCTAAAGTTTGGCTGCACTTTCAGTCATTTTAGAATTTGGCTTATCTATATAACAAAGTAGATTATTCAAAGCATTCCTCATATTCTCTTCCTAAAGTCTCAGAACAAGAATTCTTAACTTTTTGTGTCATTGCCCCCCCATCTCCCTCCAGCCCCCCTTGGGCAGCCCAGTGAAGCCTATGGGCCCCCTTCTCAGAATAAGATTTTTAAATGCATAAAATAAAATGTTCAGTATTGTAAAGGAACCCAATTACACTGAATTCCAGCTATCAAAAAAAAATTAAGTTCATATTTAAATAATATCTGCCCCAGAGGGACTAATATGAGGCAGGAATTTATCTTCAATTTACACAAGGGGAAACCAAAGCAGAGATTGTAGAGAACCTCAAGAACAGGGAATTTTTAGTCAGTCTCATGGTTCTTACCACCAGAAAGTATTTGTCAGTGACATAGAGAATTACTCCCTGTAGAGGAAAGAGAGCTATAAATCTGAAGCACAGAGATGCCCAAAGGACTTACCTTGAAGGTTGAACACAGCATTTCTGACTCGCCCAGGGCTTTCTGCAGTGATTCTATGGTGATATTGCGCACATCTAGAATTTCTCTTAAAGAGTCAACGATGGACTGGCAATCCTTCTTCTCTTTTACTAGAAAGAGACACTCAAATCAGCACAACATAGTTCCCTAATCCTAATGTCTTGTACTCTTCTGCCAACTGCAAGATGAAGTGTGAGAGAGAGAGAAGAGTGTGTGTGAATGTGTGTATATGTGAATGTGTGTAAGGTATATAGAAATGGGGCAGTGGGGGTACAAACTAAAAAACCAGGAAGTGTTTGCATACTGATTTTCCTAAGATTCTTATTTGCTCCAAAGAGGCTAGGAGCACTAGCTTCTACTCCATAAGCTATTTCAAATGAGAAGAAATGCAGTTCTCCCTGCTAAGTACCATTAGCCACATAAGAAACTAGGGGAAGATTCCAAATCCTTCCTAAACTAATAAACAAATCAGTTCTTCTCCCTCTTCAAGCTTCTTTCTTTTCAGCATGATCCAGACCAGGGTCTTTGGAACACAGAAGGAATGACAAAACTCATTCTGTTTTTTTGGTGACTCAACCTCTGTAAATAAGCTGTTCCCAGAACCCAACTTCCAAAACTCCCAGAACTTTGTTTCAGGTCCCAGAGTTTCTCCCTTTTCACAGCCATACTGACCAACATAACCAGCAGAGACACATTCACTTTCATATTCTGAGCTAAAAGGAATAGGTGGCAGAAAGTCAGTGGCTGCAAAGTTGTACAGGCTCACTAGAATAGTCTCAGTGATGTCTTCTGTTCCTATCTTAAGAATACACTAAGCCACATGAGGAGAGGTCCAGCTAATAATCAATTCTTAGAGAAAGGCTTATTTAGGATGTCCCTCCATTTCCAAGTAGACTGTGTATTTCTTTGGGAAATTTCTCACATATCTGGAGGGAATGAGCATATCTTTCTATAACTCACCTTTCAAGGACAGCTGGGCTCTAGTCTTATCCAGTTCATTCTGCAAGGAAACAAACACAGGTCTAGGGCATTACAAATACTCTCCATACTATTTCTAATTGTTTTAGTGCTGTCTGAATTTAAGAGGGTTTCCTATTAATAAACACAAAAGTAAAGATACTGAGGACATAAGGGATGTAACTAAGTCTCCATTGATGATACAAGGATGCATTCTAGTACCAGTCTCCAGAATACTATTCCCATACAAAAATTTATTTTAATAACTAAAAAAAATTCATTAGTGCAGATACTCCCTTTACTGATGCAGGCTACATATAGAACTTCTATGTTTTAGTAGACCATCTTCATTATTTGCTAGGCTTAAAAAAACTCATCTTGTGGCAAACCTGTCAAGCCATCTCAAAAGAACTGGCTAGGCTGGTGCTTAGATAAGAATTCACTGGGAGGCTCTTGCAGTGTGACAAGTTTTGTTAAAGCTTGTGTTCTAGCAAATCTAGGGTTATCTCCACATCATAAGCAGGTATTAGAGGGAGCTGTAATAGAAGATGCTGAAACTAAGGCTCAGACTATATATATTCTAAAAAAAGAGACAACTAGCTAGCTTTACATCCTGTTTTAAGTCCATTTGGAATCCCATAACCTCAAGATAGATTAAGAACCTGCTTTCTGAGATCTACTGAGAACTTCCTTATTAGCGTTAGGCCTCCAAATACTTACTGGTCAGACAAGGGTGAGTCTGGATATTTGAGGAATGAAGAATAACTCTGTAACAGTTAACCAGGGGAAAATACCAGCCAAATCAATCAAACAAAAACCCAAGGTCCCTCTAATTTCTTTCATACTTTGTTACAAGCTTTACTAAGAACTTATTTAAAATCATTCTTTTAGTCCCACAAGACCCTGCCCTCCTTCCCTATTCTCAATTCATATTTTTTGAGCAGGAAGGTATTGGAAGATGTCATTGTTGCCATCATTACAGAGGCTATACCATTTAAAAACGGAGCTGTTGCCATGACAATGGAAATGATGGTAATGGCTGAGCACACTGGTTTGAAGCAGAAGAGGGTACAAGAGTCCCATTATTTGAACTCCAGCTAACTCAAGGCTCAAAGGAAGCAAATGTGTCACTAAGCTACCAGCAGGAAAGTAGAACAATTCAATGCTGAGCAAAATTAACCCTTAAAACCCAGCAATTACTTTGTCAGTTCTAACACATCTTTATTTATGGAGCCCTATGATTCTAGCCACATCATGTCCATAATGTTAACAAAAAGAATCCAAATGGAGCTTCTCAGCTTTGTGAGTCAGCTGTGGAAGACTACACAATACTCCAAAGCCAAAGGCCAAGTCACTGGGAACTTTAAGAGTAAAGGAGCTCAATTATTTCTACTGTATATTCTATACTCAATTTCCCTAGTTACAAAATGAGGCTGGCACAATTAAATCGTTTCATAAGCAATTTGAAAGAACATCCAAGAAAGGCTTTAAGAAATCTACAAGTACAAAGGCTTACAAATATAGCAATGTGGCTTTCGCTACTAAACACCACTGCAGTATTAAGTGTCCAGGGAATGGGGACATTACATTAGTGTTTTTCAAGCTAAGAACTGTGCAGGAATTTCATGAGGACTGCAGATAACAGCAATTTGACTCTAAATCCAGTGCTCTTTCCATTATGTCACATTGGCTCACATAAAAACAATAAGAATGAGCTTAGGAGCAAACTGAGGAGCAAATGGGGATCCTGGGTTCAAATTCCAAGTTGGCCACTTACTTTTTGATGGCCTCATTTTCCTTATTTATAAATGGACTTGCCTGAAGGGCCTTCACAGTTTTAAACGCCATTTCACCTTGTTCCTGCATCTGTCTCCCTAACCATATCATTACTTTATAACTCTCCTTTGCTTCAATCTCCTGTGGCAAGAGCCCAGATATTACTGAGCTCTCTTTTCTAACAACATAGAAATCCTGACCTTTATGAGTAGGCACAAAATGCCATAGGGGTTCTATTGAATAATAAAGTTGAAAAATATTTCTCCTGCATAATGGCCCTGCATACCTTAAATTAAAACAAACATTAACTGCTTATTTAATAAACATTAAACATAAGCATTTCAATATATAAAAATTAGGGGGAAAAAAGATTGCATATAAAACTATGAATCTTTATTTGTTTCTGCATACCTTTAAGGTCTCTGCATCCAAGCCTGCTTCCTCTTCCTGAGCAAGGTCAAAGAAAAGCTTATTGATAATGGATTTTTTGCCAACCTAGATGAGAAAATAGAATAGGGAAAACAGACTCATTATCAGTATCCAGACCAAGAAGCAGGTATTAAGGGGAAAAAGAAGCGATGTAGCATCTGACTGCTGCCTGCTTGATATGAAGTAAATCGCTTTCTTTTTCCACACTCAGAACACTTAGGATTATGTCAGAAATGGCACTTGGCTCTTCTTCTAAAGGAAAGAATTCTAGCTAAAATGGATAGCTTCAGAGTGTCCCCTGCTCTCAACAAACCCAGGTGGTCACAATTTTGTGTTCTTTAAAGTTATGACACTATTTAATTGAATGACCACTTCCACTGATAAAAATCCCACTATTCCATGGTAACTCAATGAAAACAAAGCAGCCAAAGGCCTTGGACCTTATAGAAATCAGGAAAAATATGGACACCAGTTTTCACATGGTATTACTTGACATAGTGGGAAAATAAACTGACTTCTCACTGATTCTGACACACAGAATCACAAAATTTTGATAGTTAGAAGGAGCTTTAGCAGCTATCTAGTTTGATCCATAACCAAAAGGAATCTTCACTATAACAAACCCAAGTGGTCATCCAGCATCTGCTTGAAGTCCCTCATGGTACCATCTTGTTGAAACTTTACACTGAATGAAGATGCCCAAATGAAGCTGCTATGTGGTTATAGACATAGAGACATATAGAAATGGCCATGGACAAGTTTTTTATTCCCCCAAGAGCTCTTCTCATTCAATCACTTCAACAAAGAAAGGCAATCTTTCACCAAGCCACAACCTACCATCACCATTACCCCTAGAAATAATAGTTTACCTGGATCCGACATTGTGGACATGTACGACTTGGAGCACTGTCAAACCACTTAAAGAGGCTGAAAAAGAAAGAAAGGGCAAAATGGACATTTTTAGGTATTGCTAAGCAAAAAGTTCATAAGCCTGAACTAACTGCTTCAGGAAGTTTGTGTAATACAAATCAATTTATTGAGTATAAAAGCCTATATTGAGAGGATTCAAGATATGATAGGCAGATAAATCCCTATTTCTAAACCAAAAGAGCCTTTAGGTATCACTTAAGTTATAAAGCCTCTACCTTTATGAATGAGAAAAAAAAAACCCCGTGTGGTTATGTGATTTACTTAAAGACACTGATACAGTAGTAGTACAGAGTACAGCTAGATGTAGTCTTAATTCCAGATCTGGGGCTTTTCTCTTATACTCTCACTATACTATGATTTTCTGCCCATGTAATACTTACAGTTTAACAGGAATGATAAAATAAGATTGCAAATAACTCCTCAATTTGTATATTTTAAACTTGCAAAGTATTGTTCTCACAAGTCTGCAAGGTACTACTGTTGGTGTAGTTGTGAACTGATTCAACCAGTCTAGAGGGCAATTTTAAACTATGCCCAAAGAGCTATAAAACTGTGTATATCCCCAAATAGACCATTAAAAATTAATTGGAAAATAATCTAATCCTAAAGACTATGTGGGTTAAAAACAAATCATAAAAACCAATCGATAATTCAGAGAATGACAATGGAAACAACATATCAAAATTTAGGGGAAGAAGCCAAGTAGTATTTAGGGAAAAATTTATTTCTCTAAATTCTTACATGAACAAAGTGGAAAAAGAACAGATCAATGAATTAGGCATGCAACTAAAAAAACTTTAAAAAGAACAAATTTTTAAAAACCCCCACCTGAACACCAAATTGGAAATCCTGAAAATCAATGGTGAAATTAATAAGATTCAAAATAAAAATCACTATCAAGTTAAAAAGTAAATCTAGGAGCTGGTTTTATGAAAAAAAAAAAAACAAACAAACAAAAAAAAAAAACCAACAAGACAGATAAATCATTGATTAAGGAAGGAAGGAAGGAAGGAAGGAAGGAAGGAAGGAAGGAAGGAAGGAAGGAAGGAAGGAAGGAAGGAAGGAAGGAAGGAAGAGAGAAAAGAAAAGAAAAGGAAAGAAAAGAAAACCAAATATCCGGTATCCAAAATGAAAAGGGTGAAACCACCACCAATGAAGAAGAAATGAAAGCAAACACTAGGAAATATTTTGCCCAATTATATGCCAATAAATCTTACAATCTGAGTGAAATGGATGAATATTTCTGAAAATATAAATTACCTAGATTAACAGATCAGAAAATAGAATGCCTAAATAACTTAGAAAAAGAAATCGAACAAGACATTAATGGAAAAAATTCTGAGGGTGAGATGGAATCACAAGTGAATTCTACCAAACATTTAAAGAACAATTAATTTCAATACTATATAAGTTATTTGGAAAAATAGATGAAAGAGTTCTATCAAACTCCTTTTATGACATAAAGATGATGCCAATAAGTAAAACAGTAAAAGCTAAAACAGAAATAGTAAGTTATAGACCAATTTCTCTAATAAATACTGATGTGAAAAATTTGAAATATATACTAGCAAGACAATTCCAGCAATTTATCACAAGGTTCACATGCTATGTCCAGGTGGGATTTATCCCAAGAATGCAGGATTGGTTTAATATTAGGAAAATCATCAATATAATTGACCATATCAATTGCAAAGCCAACCAAAATCTTATGATTATTTCAACAGATACAGATCTTTAGCTGAGTAATACTACTAAATACTACTAAATTTATATCCCAAAGAAATTTAAAAAACAAAACAAAACAAGGAAAAGGGCCTATGTGTGCAAAAATATTTGTATCAGTTCTTTTTGTGTGGGCAAAGAATTGGAAATTGAGGGGATGCCCATCAATTGGGGAATAGCTGAACAAGTTGTGGTATATGATTGTGATGGAATACTATTGTGCTGTTCAGGAAAATCTGGGAAGACTTACACGAACTGATGCAAAGTGAAACGAACACAACCAGAAAACTGTACAGTAGTAGCAATGCTATACAATGATAAACTGAATGATTTAGCAATTCCCAACAGTCCTAAAAATCCAAGATGATTCTGAATGACCTATAATAAAAAATGGAATCTGAATACAGATTGAATCATACTGGTTGTTGTTTTATTATGTTCTTGGGTTTTGGGGAAAATTGATTTTTTAAAAAGTCTGCAAGTTAGCTAAAGCAAATTATCACCCTCATTTTACAAACTAAGGCTCTGGAAAGTTATATGAACTTGCCCATGATCACACAAATAACAAGTTTTTGAGAAAGAATCAAAACTTTCTTTGACCAAGTCCAGTGTTCAAGCTACTATACTATATTTATGTAATATAATTATAAAAAGCCACTATATTAATTAGAATATAATAGACACACAGGAGAAAAAGTGTTACAAAAGAACTAAGAGGGATTGGTTCTGGTTTGAGGGAGGGTGATAATAATCAGGAAAGGTTTCATGAAGAGATGATACTTACGGTAAGCCTTGAAAAATGGAAAGAATTTCAACAAATAAAGATTTACTCATCCACAAAAAAAAAGAAAAAAAAAGTCATCTTTCTAGGTATTGCCAATTCCTCTTCTTAATCCTTAATCCCTTCCTCTCTTCTTCCCTCTGGCAGTATACTCCCTTCATCAGGGAATCTCTTTTCATTTTCAAACTCTTCATATCCAATAATTTTTCCTTCAAATATGCCAAGATCTCCCCCATCCTTAAAAAACCTCCACTTGACCTTCAAACGATAATCATATACCTCAACTTCCATTGTCTTTACTTTTCTTACCTCCTACTCACTTGCTAAAGTAGTTAGATGGCACAAAGGTTGGATGGCAGAGGCTGGAAATGAGAAAGATGAGTTCAAATACTTCAAGTACAAATGCCTCAGGTACTTACTAGTTTCTGTGATCCAGAACAAGTCATTTAATCTCTGCCACAGTTTTCTCATCAATAAAATAGAGATAATAATAATAGTAGTATCTACCTTCTAGGGTTGCTGTGAGGATAAAATAATTTTTAAAATACTTTGCAAGCCTTAAAGCACTATATAAATGTTAGTAGTCATACTGTTGTTATTATTTTCAACCTCTTATAATTTGCCTTCTATCCCTACCACCTAGTAGAAAGTGATCTCTGCTAGGTCATGAATGAATTCTTTTTTGCTAAATTTAAATCCCCTTTCTCAGTCCTCATTTTTCACCTCTGATTCCTCTGATGCTACTAACCAACCCCTCCTTTTGGATATTTTTTTCTGAGTTGTCATGATACTTCTATTATGATTCTTTTTCTCAGTCTCTTTTTATGCATCATACTCTATATGGTGTTCATGAATGCAGGAGTATTCCAACTCAATCTCTGGCTTAGACTTTCTCTTCTTCTGTCTTTAGATAATCTCATCAACTCCCAATGATTTAACTATAATTTCCATGCAGATGACTCCCAGATATACAGATCCAGCCCTCATTTTTCTCCTAAGCTTCAGACTCACATCTCCAACTACTTGCTTGTCATGCCCATCTGAATGGCTCATAGGTATTTAAAAAATTCAACATGTCAAAACAGAATTCATTATCTTGTTCCCTAAGCCCATTTTCCTCCTAAATTCCCTATTTTTACAGAAGGTACTATCATTTCTCCAACCAATGAGGTTCACAATGTAAAGTCATGTTAAACTCTTCAATCTCATCTCCCTACATCTAATCAAATGCAAATTATATCTTGATACTATTATCTCCTCCATATAACTCTCAATTTAGCTATATATGTCAATCTCTATCTGTTGCCTCATGTCTACTTTTAGCAAAAGTAACCTAGTTCAGTCCATCTTGTGTCCATCATTTTGCTCAGACAGCTCATAATAATAATAATAATAATAATCTTATTTTGTCTCTCTATATCGAATCTTTTCTCTTTAATTCATCCTCAACCAGCTGTTTCCAACATGTCTAATCATGTTATTCCTTCAGCATAACATCATCGGATTTAGAAATATCAAAACATGAGACTTCAGTGGTTCCCCACAGTCTTTATATTAAAATACAAACTCCTTTACTTAGCATTTAAAGTCCTTCACATGCTGACTTTTGCCAACTTTCTAGGCTATGTTAGCACAGTCCTCACCCTCCCATATTCCAGTCAAAGTAATCTTGCTGGAGACATTCAATCTCCTGCCTCTGCCCCTCTGCACAAGCTGATCTCTTTATCTGGAATACTCTGCCTCCTGGAACTCCTGGGTCCCTTCAAAGCTCAATAAAAATGGTGCTTCTTTCAAGAGACTTTTCCTGAAACCCCGGTACAATGCAGCTCCTTGTGGATAGGGAATGCCTGAGATAGAGGTTGAAAAACTTTTTCACTTTTGCATTAGTGTGCTTAATGCCAACAGTGCACAATGCCTGCCACATAGAAGGTATTTAATAAATGCTTATTAATTGGATGAATTGTGCTTTGAGCCTGTTACAATGCAATATTCAAAGCACAGAGAACAATGTGAGCCAAGTCACAGCAGAAAAATGTACTTGAGGAATGATGAGTGTTCTGGTTTAACTGCATCACTATTGAGCAGGATTAGAATCAAGTTTAAGAGATTTAAGTTGGGATCCAATTATGGAATACCAAGCTAAGGAGTAAGATTTCACTTAGAAGACAATAAGGAGCAATCAAACCACCTGCTACAAAGCCAACCGCAAATTCTAGCTCTGTTTTAAGCCTACAACACTGTACTGCAACTATGTTAGAACCCACAGTGTTACACTAACCCCTTGGAAAAAAGCCCGGTCTGTACTCAAAGATAAAAACTTGAATCAGTTTGGAACATGGAGACAAGATATACCTGGATTTTGAGTTAAGCTTTACCAGTTTTTCCACTTCTTTTAGTCTCCCTAGTTTCTACAATCTGAGAAATGGGGAGAACTATACTTGTCATCTCCCTCCCATCAAAAAAGTTTCAAGGACGAATGAGGTAGTGTCTGCTCCAAACACTTTGCAGTTCAGAAGGAAGATGTGAAAAACACTAAAGTTGTCATTCTCACTTCATATTAAGCAGCTGGAAAGTACAAAGAAATGATTTGGCTGAAAAAATGGATGTTTTAATTTCATAGCCTTATTCTTCAGTCCAATTTCTCTTTGTGCCCCAGGACTATAATGTTTTAGTATAAGTCTGTACACACTGTATGCTCAATACAAGTTACATATAAAGGTTTCCACAAGCTACCCATAATCACATAGAAAGAAATAATCTTTGGCTAACCAGAAATCTCAATTCTTCTACCATCACCATTCTCTTCCAAATTGCAATTGGTTCTGGTCAATAATATGTAAGCCTCTGTTACTTAGTTTAACATGTATATTATGGTATGGAGAAAAGAGCACAGGATTCGGAGTTAGAAGGCCCTAGGTTCAAATCACAATGCTGATGTTTACTGTTATGTAATCACAAACAAACCACTTAATCTTTATAGAAATCAGTCTCCTCACTTGCAAAACACATTATATTTACATTCTCTACCTCACAGGGGCATTGTGGAAAAACTTTGTAAACTGTAAAGTGCTGAATAAAGTATTTGTATATTATAATTTTACATTAATTTTAATTTGGGTGAAGAATGCAATTGTGCTTCAGTTGAGAATTTGTTTTAGCTTATCTTATACACAACTTATATAATGTAATCAATGAGAGCTAATAAATTATGAAGAGTCTATACAGCAGGTAGCCATGACTGAGACAAGCTAGGTTCCTCTTGAAAGGATCTGTTCAACGGAAAGGCTTGAAATAGGCAAAATGATAATTAGTATTTGTATTTCTTTGTTCTTCATAGTTAACCACTAAGAAATGTCCTGAAAACAAGGCTCTTCATGTGTACAAAATGATGGACTCCACCTCTATCTAGAGATTGAGAACATACAATTAGCCAGTTACTGTTGCCTTAAGTGAGCCTGTATTCTATTACTGTCACTTCTCAAAAATCAATAGCTTTCCTTTGGGTTATGCTTTCTTGGAAGTTTTTTTTTTGCCCACCAGGTCTGATGTTGTCCCAGATCAGTATGCCTCATGATGACTGCCTAAGAATCTTGCTGCCTAATTAAAACAACTCTGAGGTACCGCTACACACCTCTCAGATTGGCTAAAATGAAAGGAAAAGATAATGATGAATGTTGGAGGGGATGTGGGAAAACTGGGACATTAATACATTGCTGATGGAACTGTGAATTGATCCAACTATTCTGGAGAGTAATTTGGAACTAAGTTCAAGGGCTATCAAACTAAACATATCCTTTGATGCAGCAGTGTCTCTTACTGTATCCCAAAAAGATCATAAAAAAGGAGATGTACAAAAATGTTTGTAACAGCTCTTTTTGTAGTGGCAAGGAACTGGAAACTGAGTGGAAGCCTATTAGTTGGGGAATGGGGAAATAAATTAGGTCATATAAATATAATAGAATCAATTAGCAGGATGATTTCAGAAAGGCCTGGAGAGACCTTCATGAAGTAATGCTAAATGAAGTGAGCAGAACCAAGAAAACATTGTACACAGCAACAAGATTATGTAATGATTAACTGTGATGGACTTAGCTCTTTTCAACAATGAGGTGATTCAAGCCAATTCCAATAGACAGGGGATGGAGAGAACCATCTGCAACCAGAGAGAGGACTGAGGAGACTAAATGTGGATCACAATCTAGTATTTCACCTATTTTGTTGTTGGTTGCTTTTTTCCTTTTCATTTCCCCCCCTTTTTGATCTGATTTTTCTTGTACTGCAAGATAAATGAGGAAATATATACAGAAAAATCACACACGTTTAACCTATTTATATTACTTGCTGTCGAGGGGAAAGGGAGAAGGGAGGGAGAAAAATTTGAAAACACACAAGGTTTTGCAAGGGCGAATATTGAAAACTTATCTCTGCATGTATTTTGAAAATAAAAAGCAATTTTTGTCAAAAAAGTGAGTTCTTCAGAAAATCATTCCCAGGATAATACACCATGATCAAGTAGGATTTATACCAGGAATTCAGAGCTGGTTCAATATTAGGAAAACTATTAGTATAATTGACATATTAATAACCAAATCAACAAAAACCATATGATCATCTCAATAGATGCAGAAAAAGCATTTGTTAAAATCCAACATCTATTCCTATTAAAAACAGTTGAAAATATAGGAATAAATGGACTTTTCCTTAAAATAATCAGTAGCATCTATTTAAAACCATCAGTAAGCATCATATGTAATGGGGATAAATTGGAATCATTCCCAATAAGATTAGGAGTGAAACAAGGTTGCCCACTATCACCATTACTATTCAATATTGTATTAGAAATGCTAGCTTTGGCAATAAGAGTTGAGAAAGAAATTAAAGGAATTAGAATAGGTAATGAGGAAACCAAACTATCACTCTTTGATGATAATATGATGATAAACTTACAGAACCCCAGAGATTCTACTAAAAAGCTATTAGAAATAATCCACACCTTTAGCAAAGTTGCAAGATACAAAATAAACCCACATAAATCATCAGCATTCTTATATATCACTAACAAAATCCAACAGTTAGAGCTACAAAGAGAAATTCCATTTAAAGTAACTACTAATAGTATAAAATATTTAGGAATCTATCTGCCAAGGGAGAATCAAAAACTATATGAGCAAAACTACAAAAAATTTTCCACAGAAATAAAGTCAGATCTAATCAATTGGAAAAATATTAAATGCTCTTGGATTGGTCAAGCAAATATAATAAAGATGACAATACTACCTAAACTAATCTATTTATTTAGTGCTATACCAATCAGACTCCCAAAAAACTATTTTAATGACCTAGAAAAATAACAACAAAGTTCATATGAAAAAAAAAAAAGGTCAAGAATTTCAAGGGAATTAATGGGAAAAAAAAAAAAAAATCAAATTAAGGTGGCCTAGCTGTACCAGATCTAAAATTATATTATAAAGCAGTGGTTACCAAAACCATTTGGTATTGGCTAAGAAATAGACGAGTTGGTCAGTGGAATAGGTTAGGTTCAAAGGAAAAAGCAGCCAATAACTTCAGTAATCTAGTGTTTGACAAACCCAAAGACCCCAGCTTTTGGGATAAGAACTCACTGTTTAACAAAAATTGCTGGGAAAATTGAAAATTAGTATGTCAGAAACTAGGCACTGACCCATACTTAACACCATATACCAAGATCAGGTCAAAATGGGTTCATGACCTAGGCATAAAGAATGAGAGTATAAATAAATTAGAAGAACATAGGATAGTTTACCTCTCAGACCTGTGGAAAAGGAAGGAATTTATGCCAAAGAAGAACTAGAGATCATTATTGATCGCAAAATAAAAAACTTTGATCATATCAAATTGAAAATTTTTTGTACAAACAAAACTAATGCAGACAAGATTAGAAGAGAAGTAATAAACTGGGAAAACATTTTTACAGTTAAAAGTTCTGATAACCTCATTTCCAAAATATATAGAGAATTGTCTCTAATTTATAAGAAATCAAGCCATTCTCCAATTGATAAATGGTCAAAGGATTCAATGTTCTTGGATAGGCCGAGTGAATATAATAAAGATGACAATACTCCCCAAACTAATCTATTTATTTAGTGCTATACCAATCAGACTCCCAAGAAACTATTTTAATGACCTAGAAAAAATAACAACAAAATTCATATGGAAGAATAAAAGGTCGAGAATTGCAAGGGAACTAATGAAAAAAAAGTTAGAGGAAGGTGGTCTAAGTGTACCTGATTTAAAGCTATATTATAAAGCAACAGTCACCAAAACCATTTGGTATTGGCTAAGAAATAGACTAGTTGATCAGTGGCATAGGTTAGGTTCACAGGACAAGATAGTGAATAAAAATAGCAATCTAATCTTTGACAAACCCAAAGATCCCAAATTTTGGGATAAGAATTAATTATTTGACAAAAACTGCTGGGAAAACTGGAAATTAGTATGGCAGAAACTAGGCATGGACCCACATTTAACACCACATACTAAGATTAGATCAAAATGGGTCCAAGATTTAGGCATAAAGAACGAAATCATAAATAAATTGGAGGAACAAGGGATGGTTTACCTCTCAGACTTGTGGAGGAGGAAGGAGTTTGTGTCCAAGGGAGAACTAGAGACCATTATTGATCACAAAATAGAACATTTTGATTACACGAAATTAAAAAGTTTCTGCACAAACAAAACTAAAGCAAACAAGATTAGAAGGGAAGTAACAAATTGGGAAAAAATTTTTACAGTTAAAGGTTCTGATAAAGGCCTCATCTCCAAAATATACAGAGAATTGACTTTAATTTATAAGAAATCAAGCCATTCTCCAATTGATAAATGGTCAAAGGATATGAACAGACAATTTTCAGATGATGAAATTAAAACTATTTCCACTCATATGAAAGAGTGTTCCAAATCACTATTGATCAGAGAAATGCAAATTAAGACAACTCTGAGGTATCATTACACACCTGTCAGATTGGCTAAGATGACAGGAACAAATAACGATGAATGTTGGAGGGGCTGTGGGAAAACTGGGACACTGATGCATTGTTGGTGGAGTTGTGAAAGAATCCAACCATTCTGGAGAGCAATCTGGAATTATGCCCAAAAAGTTATCAAAATGTGCATACCCTTTGACCCAGCCATACTACTACTGGGCTTATACCCCAAGGAACTACTAGAGAAGGGAAAGGGTCCTGTATGTGCCAAAATGTTTGTGGCAGCCCTTTTCATAGTGGCTAGAAGCTGGAAGATGAATGGATGTCCATCAATTGGAGAATGGTTGGGTAAACTGTGGTATATGAATGTTATGGAATATTATTGTTCTATAAGAAATGACCAACAGGAGAAATATAGAGAGGCTTGGAGAGACTTACATCAACTGATGCTGAGTGAAACGAGCAGAACCAGAAGATTATTATACACTTCAACAATGATACTGTACGAGGATGTATGCTGATGGAAGTGGATTTCTTCAACATAGAGAAGAGCTAATCCAATTCCAATTGATTAATGATGGAAAGAACCAGCTACATCCAGAAAAGGAACACTGGGAAATGAATGTAAACTGTTATTTTTACCTTCTGAATCCAATTCTTCCTGTGCAACAAAAAATTCGGTTCTACACACATATATTGTATCTAAATTATACCGTAATATATTTAACATATATAAGACTGCTTGCCATCTGGGGGAGGGGTTTGGGGGAGGAAGGGAAAAAATCTGAATAGAAGTAAGTGCAAGGGATAATGTTGTAAAAAATTACCCATGCATATGTACTGTCAAAAAATGTTATAATTATAAAATAAAATAAAAAATTAAAAAAAAAAAAAAAAAAAAAAAAAAAAGATAAATGGTCAAAGGATATAAGCAGACAATTCTCAGATGAAGAAATTGAAACTATTTCTAGCCATATGAAAAGATGCTCCAAGTCATTAATCAGAGAAATGCAAATTAAGACAACTCTGAGATACCACTACATACCTATCAGATTGGCTAAAATGACAGGGAAAGATAATGCAGAATGTTGGCGGGGATGTGGGAAAATTGGGACACTGATACATTGTTGGTGGAATTGTGAATACACCAGCCATTCTGGAGAGTGATTTGGAACTATGTTCAAAGAGTTATCAAAATGTGCATATCCTTTGACCCAGCAGTGTTACTACTGGGCTTATATCCCAAAGAGATTTTAAAGAAGGGAAAGAAACCTGTATGTGCAAGAATGTTTGTGGCAGCTCTCTTTGTAGTAGCCAGAAACTGGAAACTGAGTGGATGCCCATCAATTGGAGAATGCCTGAATAAATTATGGTATATGAATGTTATGGAATATTATTGTTCTGTTAAAAATGACCAGCAGGATGATTTCAGAAAGGCCTGGAGAGACTTACATGAACTGATGCTGAGTGAAATGAGCAGAACCAGAAGATCATTATACACTTCAACAACAATACTGTATGATTATCGATTCTGATGGACGTGGCCCTCTTCAACAATGAGATGAACCAAATCAGTTCCAATAGAGCAGAAATGAACTGAACAAGCTCACCCAGAGAAAAGGACTCTGGGAGTTGATTATGAACCACTACATAGAATTCCCAATCCTTCTATTTTTGTCTGCCTACATTTCTGATTTCCTTCACAGGCTAATGGTACACTGTTTCAAGTCCGATTCTTTTTGTATAGCAAAATAATTATGGACAAGTATAGATGTATTATATTTAACTTATACTTTAACATATTTAACATGTATTGTGTCAACCTGCCATCTGGGGGAAGGGGGAAGGGGAAGCAGGGGAAAAGTTGGAACAAAAGGTTTTGTAATTGTCAATGCTGAAAAATTACCTATGCATAAAATCTTTGTAAAAAATAATTAAATAAATTAAAAAAAAAAAACAGTGGGGGGAAAAAAGTGAGTTCTTATTCTAGAAATTGGAGTTTGGGGGCTTATCAAATATTAGATTATTGTAGGTCTTAATTATTAGTAGTGTCATATGTATTTAATCTATTTCACTGATCCACCACTCTATTTCTTAGCCAGTACTAAATGGTTTTGATTATTGCTGCTTTATACTATAGTTTTAGGCTTGGAATTGATAAGCCACCATCCTTTGTAATTTTTTTCATTAATTCTCTTGAGATTCGTGACCTTTTGTTCTTTTAGATGAATTTTATTATTAATTTTTTTTAGTTTTATTTGATTGGTATGGCAATGAACAAGTAGACCAATTTAGGCAGAATTGACACCTTTATTACATTAGCTAGGCTTAGCCACGAGCAATTGATATTTTTCCAACTGTTTAGTTCTGATTTTATTTGAGAAGTGCTTTGAAATTGTGTTCATATAGTTCTTGGGTTTATCTTGGCAGGTCGACCCCCAAGTATTTTACTTTGTCTACAATAATTTTAAATGGAATTTCTCTTTCTAATTCTTGCTTATGGGCTTTGCAGTAATATACAGAAATGCTGATGATTTGTGTGAGTTTATTTTATATCCTGAAATTTTGTTAAAGGTGTGAATTGTTTTCAGTAAGTTTTGGATGATTTTCTAGGATTCCCTCCCTCTCTGTCTCTCCCTTTTTTGGGGGGTTGGGGGGGAAGGCTGTGAGGCAATTCCGGTTAAGTGACTTGCCCAGGGTCATACAGCCAGGAAGTTAAGTGTCTGAAACCAGATTTAAACTCAGGGCCTCCTGACTTCAGGGCTCTAGGTTCAAATCCCAATGCTGATGTTTACTGCTAAGTAAATCACAGACAAGACACTTCATCTTTTTTTTTTTTTTTTTAAGGCTGGGGTTAAGTGACTTGCCCAGGGTCGAACAGCTAGGAAGTGTCTGAGACCACATTTGAACTAGGGTCCTCCTGTCCCAATAGACTTTGGACAGAAAATGCCATCTGCATCCAGAAAAACACTGAAGGCAAATCAACACATTTTTCTCTTTCTCTCATGGTTTTTCCCTTTTGCTCTGATTTTTCTCTCCCAATATGATTCATGGGAATTAAAAACCTACTAAAATAAAAAAAAGTAAAAGCTATTACCAAATTAAAAAAAAAAAAGAATCTTGCTGCCTGAACATAGCCAATATTAAAATGTTTTTGCATGACCTCACATGTATAATAGATATCAAATTGCTTGCCTTTTCGAGGAGGGGGAAGGAATGAAAGGGGAGAAAAATTTGGAATTAAAAAAATTTTTAAATATACTCAACAAAATAAAAACATATTGAAAGAAATGTGAAAAATGCAAACCAAAAAAAAAAAAAAGAAAAGAAAAAGAATCTTGCTGCTGCTCACTAAACAAACTACGTGCATTGCTTCTGAGCAACAGGTCCTCCGGCTTGGTTAATAAGTGCGCCGCTATCTGATGTTCAGTGTAGCCTAAGTCTGTTTTCTGCCTGATCCTTTCAACGAAGTCTATTCTAACTAACCAATAACACAAAGTCAACAACGGAATTCCTTTTTCAGAACATTCTAAAACTTTCTGTGTACGTCCATGTGTGTGTATATACACACGGACGTTTATTTCTCCCTGGTCTTAAAGCCACATTGTAATGAAGGAAATGCAATTGAAGGCGGGTGTGTTCTCAACACAAAACCACACATACAAAGGAGTTCCAGGCCGGCTCTCTTCCGAGGCCCCAGCAGCAAGAGTTTGACAGCAGAGCCAGGGGCCAGCGCCTTCCGCAGCCCAGCCCGGCTCCCTGGAGAGCGTCCAGCCCCAAATCCTCACGCGGCAGCAAAGGGCACCGCTCTAGAGCAGCGGTCCTCAGACTTTTTAAATAGGGGCCAGCTCACTGTCCCTCAGACTGTGGGAGGGCCAGACTATAGTAAACACAAAAGCTCACACTCTGCCTCCGCCCCTCAGCCCATAGGCCATAACCCCCGATAGTTTGAGATCCCCTGCAAGTTTAAAGTACTCCCCGAAGCCGGCCCAGCTGCGCCTGCGCGGTCCGAACTACCCCCTCCCCTCCCCCCAGGGGCCTCCCATTCACGAAAATAAGACGTCCAGATTCGGAATTACTACGGGGGTTTGCCGGGAGGCTGCAGCTGATAGCTGGGCGTTCCCGAGCACTCGGTTTCCGTAGGCTCAGGGTCCCCGCACGAAAACTAAAAAGTTGGGCGGGGCGACCTCAAGACCCAGCCCCCACCTCCGTCCCGCCCGCACTCACCACGCCAGGTGGAAGGTGTGCCCGCACTGGATGGCGGCCACATCTCGGGAGTGGTCAAAGAAGTCCGAGCAGATGGTGCAGATCGCGCGGATCGGCATCCCGGGCGCCCGTCGGGGGACAGAACTAGACCAGAACCACAGGCGACCGAAGTTTCTAGTCTCTCTCTTCAAATTTGGCTCCGGTCAGAGTCGCTTCCGGAAGCGAGGAGGAAGTGACGCAGGAGCGAGGCGCGATATCCGAACGAGTGCAGCTGGAGGTCCGCGAGCGAGGGGAAGGGAAGGGGGCTGGCCTAGCCGGCCGAAGCGGGTGGGGGCGTGACCCCTGACCTCCCGCTGCCTTTTTTTTTTTTTTTTTTTTTTTTGACGCGGGGCCGTTATTCCCCTTGGAGTGGGGATTCTTGTCCTGACTCTCTCTCCCAGACAAGTCCTCCCTCCCTGGGCCTCAGTTTCCCCCTTTGTGGAAGGAAAGAGATGATCTCCAAGTGGTCCTAAATTCTCGGGGGCAAAAGGGCCTGGGCTGGAACACCGCTTCTGCTGCCTTTGGGCCATGCACCGTTGGACCGAGACCTCAGTTTTCCCATCTCTGCAATGGTCGGGTGCTTATGTTCTTCCTAGTTCTTCCCTCCCCTTTCTGCTTCCCCTGAACCCGAAGGGCTTCTGTATCTCGAATCCCAGCCTTGCCCTAGCTGATGGCCCGGCAGGCAAAGTTTCTAGAATTTGTTTAAAAAAAAAACACAAACAAAACCAAACCAAGTTTCCCCCATTACACTGTGAGCTCTTAGAGAGCAGGAATTGTTTTTTGCCTTTCTTTGCACTTGTTACTCTGTCGTTTCAACTGACTCCTACCCCGTGTGGTGCTGGAGGACCAGGCCCAAGTGTGAAGGGGCGGGTCAGTTCTCCCAGACCCCGCCCCCCCTGGCGCGCCTGAGGGAGCTGCCCGTCAGCCTTTCCCCCAAGATGCTGCTTGTGAATGAGAATGAAATAAACGGGAGGGAAGAGGAGAGCTCAGAGTCGCTTCTCGGGTCCTCGCCCCGGGATCTCCTGTGCTGCTCAGAGCCCCAGCGGCCACTGTCCGGTGGCTCCGGAACGTCGGGCATTTGCTTCCCGCAGACCGGGCCGGGCAGGCGGCGAGTGTGTGGAGCTGGGCCCAGCGCTCTCTCCAGAGTGCTGCAGCTCCCTCACCGTCCTGCTGTGGAGGGCGGTGGCCCCTTGGTATTCCTTGTTTGATCTCCAACTTCCTTTGGGACTTGGACTTTGATGTGGTCAAACTAGTTTGGGCTATCTGAGCTGGGGGTTTTACAGCCCCCATTCTAATCTGCTCAGACAGACCAAATGTCACAGCAGGGGAAGAGACTTCTCTCTACCCAAAACATAACAAGAGAATCCTTATCTTATTACATCACTCTCAGGCTGAATGATTGTGCTCTGGTATAAAAGAGAGAACTCGGGGATCTTCTCTTTGCAAAAATGGGCCTTGTACCATGCAGCCATTTTGCCCACCGGCTCTCCGGTGTTCCCATTCTAATCAATAAAGACTATGTTTCCATACAGCATTAAGTAGCAAATCCCTTTGCTGCTGAACCCGCCATTGGTTACTTTGGGGAAGGAAGGAGAGAGAGAAAAGGAACTGACCCATCTCTGTTTAGACCACAGTTTACTCATCATTGCTTCTATTTACTTTGTATCACTCGCCCAGTCCGGGAAGCGTCTGAGGTTTGGAGCTCAGGAACACGAGCCTTCCTGACTCCTGCCCAGGCTCAGATTATCTGCTTCACCTTCTGGCCGGCTGCCTGACGCAGAGTAGTTACTTAGTAGGTGACTGATTAAGTTCGGGCCCCCTGCCCTGCCCCCAGGAAAGACTTCTCTGTCTCCTTACCGTCCCAGGCTGTCCTTCACACCGCTCTGCCTCAGCCTCTGTTAGGGGCATCCAGACTGAATCAAGCCCCAAGGGCAGATGCGGGCCATATACCCCCCCAAATCTACCTTTATGTTTCTTCCGCTTATTCAGTGTCTCTGAAAACCAACTACTTGAATCAAGCCACAGAACTAGATATTGAAGGCCGGAGCCTGGGCAACCTCACACCCGTTGGAACCGAGTTCTCTCCTAGAGGTAGAGGCAGTGCCCAGAGAAAGGCTCTTTGATTCCATCTGCAATAGCTATGAATCCCAGCTGGTGGGAATATCGCCCCCTTCCTTCTGCAAGCAGGTGAGGAACAGATACAGCTAGGCCGCCTGTCTCTACTGACCCAAGCCATCAAGATAGTATGTGCTAGGGCTGGGTATGTGTGGCAACACAGGAAGAAAAGGGGAGGTGAGAAAAATTGGCTTCTGGGAAAAGCTGGTCCCGCAAAGAACAAACTTGTTATTTATAAAGACTAATCAATGTTCGATTAAATTGGTAAACTGAGGATAAAAGACTAACTTTAGTTATTCTGTCATTCCCTAAGAATCAGGTGCTTCTGCAAAAACTAGGCTTTTTATGAGCCTTGAACCCCTAGAAAATCTTACATTAATGACTCTCGGGAGTCATTAAAGAATTAAAAATAAGAATTAAATTAATTAAAGAATAAAAAATAGAAGAAGAATAATTAAGAATTAAAGAATTAAAATAGAATTAAAGAATAATTAAATTAATATTAAGAATTAAAGAAATTAAAGAATAAAAATAAAATAATATCACCTATACTTAGAATGGTACCTGGTCTATAGTAAATGCTTAATAAATGCTTTTGACCCAGAGAGGAACCAGGATATCAAAAATCTGAGCCCCCCTAAGCCTTAACCTTTGATCTCATCTTCCCATCTGTCAAATGGCACAACAAGCCCAGCTCTCCATACCATCATTTCTTATACTAAGTTGGCTCTCTAATGCCAACTTGGGTTTGGGAAAGGAGAAAGGAGGATTGTTCAAATACTAATTTTGGTGCCGATCAGTGTCCATATCACAGACCCACCAAATTCCCATAATTTCAGGGCAATGAAGTTACGAGGGAACCCAGGCCATTGCTGATGCCTTCCTTCCCAGAACTAGTGGGTACAGTGAGATGAGCTTACCCCACTGTCTGCCAGGGTACCCCAGTGTTTAGTTTTCTCTCTTCCCAAGGCTGAAACGGAGCCCGGGGCCAGGCCCCAGGTGGGGGCGGCGCAGTGGGACAGAGTGAGGCGGGTGGGCAGGAGGCTTTGGCAAGGTGACATTTATTTGCCAAGTACAGCAAGACGCACAGTCTAGCCCTGCTGGCCTCTGAGCGCCACATCAAACCCACGGGCATGCAGGGGGAGCTGGGGCACAACCATTGCAGAAACCCTCAGGCAGGGGCAAGAAGCCTTGAGCCTGGGGTAGGGACATAGGGGCAGGGGGATGGCATGGCTGCCCCTGCCCTTAGCAGCAGGTTCTTACAAGGGGTTCCCACCATGTTCCTTCCCTTGATCCTTAACTCCCTCATATGAGGGGCCAATGGAACTCAGCCCACATTCTCACCTATCAGAAAAAGAAACTTGGGATTCCTTCAGGACCCCTGCAAGGTTAGCAAGGTGTTGTGTTCTAGACCTCCCTCCAGGCCCTAGTGGGGGACGGGACGGGACTGAAGAACACTGAGTTTTTCTACCTCCATGTTATTGGTGAAATGGGTGATAGAGAAATCAATTCATGATGAGGCAGATCCCCAAAATATACAAACAATAGGAAATTGATATAGTGAGGGTACTACTGGGTTTGGGTAATGGGTTGACAGCCTGAGAGGAAAGAAGAGGGCTGGGCTAGAACAAGTAGGACTTTGAAACCAACTGATCTTCAGCCCCTGTTCCCACACAGGGTTGACCATAATACAGAGACCCTATCATCTGATCCCTCCTTCTTTCCCCCCTTCAACCTTTCTGCTCATTCCCATAAGGACTCAGGTCTCAGCTGAAGCCATCCCTAGTGCTCCTCTACCCTTGAGAGCTGTCTCTCTCTCCCTTGGCCCACTGAGGCATTTTTTTAGGACTGCTTCAAACTACCAGGAGTTTGGGAGGGTAAGAGTAAGAAGCAAGGATGAGGTCCCCAGCAAAGACTTCCAAGAAGGTCGGGCTGGATTGCATTCAGGACAGCTTCTCTCTGCATCTGTATACACTTTGCTGTAAAAAATGTGTAAAACACATTTTTTAAATCACACCCACTCTTTTTCTCCTTTCTGAGGTCATGAAGTGTATTAGGGAGGGTTATTCTCCTGGAGCTCTATGCTCAAGCCTTCTGTCATCTTCTGCCCCTAACCTTTCTGTCCGTGTGCAAAGGGGGAGTCAGAAATGCACCAGAGAGGCTGAGGGGGTCACCTTGATCCCTCACCCCACGACCTCACCACATGACCAGCTCTCAGGGGAAGTGGACAGGACTTCCACACCTGGGAGTGGACAGGACCTGTGGGGCTTAGGGGAATCATAAGGGAAGAGGGGCAGTGTCCCTAGAGCAGTGTCCAGCAAGGAACAGAAATGGGGAAGCCAGTAAAAGACAAAAAAAAAGCCACAAAAAGTCCATGCAGGGGCCGGGGCCAGCCAGGGCCTCCCCCACCCACTCGCACATACAGAGGAAGAGACAGCTCTCTTGTAGCCCCTAGGGATCCACCCCACAGGGGAGGGGGTCAGGCCATACCCCCTAGCCACAGGCTGCCGCATGGCTTGGCTAGCCCATGGCCCTTCCAAGAAACAGGGGTTGTCATGCCAGTGACTCTATGTACAGTGAGACCCTCCCCCATGCCCACCCTCCCTTTCACCCTCCCCCCACCCATTCCCCTGTCCGGCTCAGCCGGTCTCCTCGCTCCTGGCCTCCGGGGCGGAGCTGGCAGCCTCTTCTCCTTTACACGTGGACGGAGCCTGTACCGACTGGGCTCCCGAAGCTGTGCTGTCTGGTTGGGCCGGGGCCAGCTCGGGGGGCACAGCTGCCTTGGAAGCAGACGTGTTGCTGCTTTTGGGGGCTGGTGTGGTGTGCTCTTCCGTAGCAGGGGTGGCTCTCCCTCCACTTGCCGGCGTGGCGCTTCCATCCGTGGCCGGGGTGGCGCTCCTGTCAGTGGCCGGGGTGACGCTGCCATCGGTGGCCGGGGTGACGCTGCCGTCGGTGGCTGGGGTGACGCTGCCGTCGGTGGCTGGGGTGGCGCTCCTGTCAGTGGCCGGGGTGACGCTTCCATCAGTGGCTGATGCATCACCGCTTTTAGCGGCAGGCGCGGCGGCACTCTCTGTGGCCGGAGCAGAAGCAGAAGCAGCACCGCTTGGGGCCGCGGCTGTGGCCCCCCCACCTGCCACTGGGTTGGCAGTGTCCGTGGCTGGTGCTGCCTGGGCAGCGGCTGCATTGGATTGCTCTGGAGCCCGCAGCCGTTTCATGAGCGTGGTGACGCGGACAGCTTTCTGGAAGGAGGAGAAAAGCCCAAGTGGAGAGAAAATATGGCAAACACACCTGAAGGTGACACCTGAAATAATTTTCCAAGCACTACTGACCCCAGGGCCTCTGCTGGGCCCTCTGTACCCACTTCTGGACTAGCAAAGGCAGGTGGGTGATTCAGAGGATCAGTCCTTGAGGAAGAGAGAAACTCATGGGGAAAAGGGTCAGAAATACTGAGGCAGGGGAGAGGCAGAAGGGGCCCCCCCGCCAATACCTTCCACTTGGCCCTGGCAAAATTCTTCTCAATCTGGGCGCAAACTCCATCCTTGATGTTTTTATCTGAAGCAGCATTTCCTGAAATCCTAGAAGAGGGTAAAGGAGCAAACCCCCAGATTCCTTTAATGCCAAGCCTCTTCTCCATATAGAACTCAGGCCCTAAACTGGGCCTAAGCCCACCCCCTGTTTCCTGAGCTGTCAGTTCCTGGTTGGGATAAATCTCTGCTGAGGATTTAGAAGCATAAGATTTTAGATGTGGAAGATGTCTTAACTCCTCATTTTTAGAGAAAACATCCTTGAAAGCAAAATGTTCTGATGGGTTGGAGCTACAGTTAGACGGATAATTAGTTAAGGGATTATAGCATGTTATATCACGTCACATCATGTCACATTATATAATAGCAGCACAGAACCAACTTGTCTTTAGGAAGCTTCCTAAGTGAAACAGAGAATGTTATAAATATTATAAAATAAGAACATTCCATCAAATACAGGTGGCTAACCCCAGATACAGGTGGAGTGTCCCTAGAGATAGGATGCAATTCTCTTGAGGGGCCGTGATGCTGTTACTCTCATTCCAGCACAAAGAGGAATCCTAATGGCTGTATGTACACACACACACACACACACACACGCACACACACACACACACACACACACACACACACACACACTTTTATATACACTTATATACACATATACTTTTATATATACACTTTTATGCTCTAGAGAGCATGGAAAGAAGAAATAGTAAAAAGATCCGATGCAAGGGAAGGGAACCCAGACACGGCAGTAGTAGCAAGAGGATATCGAAGGACAAGTAATTAGGGGTTGGGTAGAACAGATCTCTAAACTCAGGGAACCAAGTTCGGTCAGAGACAAGGAGGGATGAGCACACTACTGGTCTTCTATTGGCATTCAGGAGTCAGGGAAGTTTTAACAGAATATAAAGTCAACCTGAAGTTAAGAGGAAATCCAGGAGGCTCCTTCCCTCTAATTAGGGAGCAATCCCAGACCCACCAATCTCTTCATTAGAACCTGCTCCCAAAACATAGGGTTTAGAAGTGACTCTACACTGCCCTCTTCACAGTGTATCCCATAGTAAATATCTTCTCCCCAGAGCTAGTCTATAGTCCCACTAATGCTGACCTTCATCCTCTCCAGTGCCTTGCTCCGTTCTGGGCCAAGGCTAGGCCTAATGTTCTGGTGCTGGTGGGGTACAACCTCCAGGATGTACCATGCTCTGTGGTTTATTTCAGGCTCTGGGGAGTCCCCGTCATCCAAGGCCCACTCATGCACTACTCTTCCACAGTCCTGTGGGACACGAACCCCATAGCCCGTTCCCTGACTTGGCCATAACTAAGGTCAGGAGACCTACTCACCATTCATGGGAGATAGCCTCTTCAGCAGTGATTCTCTGGTCCTGCTCCACTTCCATCAATCGGGTCACCAAATCTTTGGCTGTAGAGACCCAATGTGGAGAGGAAGGTTTGTGTCCCAGTTGAGAAATGGGAGTGGGAAAGGAGGAACTGGGTATGATAATCCATTAGAGAGGAAGAGAGGGACCCTGGAGATTGTCCAGGATAGAGTGAGCCTGAGTCCTTACAGTGAGAGGCAACCTGGGAGGTTCCAAAGGTAAAAGGTAGGGGGTAAAGCACTGTGGGGGAAGATGGGACAAAAAATGGACCAGAGAGAAGGAGGCCCAGGGACTTTGGGTCTACATGGCTTCTCACCTGCCTGTGAGATGTCATCCCAGTATGGTGAGTCAAACTCGTAGTCTCCAGCAAGGATCTTGCGAAACAAGTTTTTGTCATGGTTTTCATATTCATCTTCTTCCACCTCCTCATAAAAGGGGGGGTTTCCTGACAGCCTACAGTCCAGAGTGAGGAGAGGAATCCCTAAGTATAGCCTACCAGAAGGCCACATCTCTTTCCTTCCCTCTTCCCTTCACCCCCCTCTTCTCTTGCTCTTCCTACTCACAGAATGTACATGATGACTCCAATTGCCCAGCAATCCACAGGCCGTCCATACCTCTGTCGGCCGACTACCTCAGGAGCTGCAACCATGGAGTCCGTCAGTGTCACACCCCCAATTAACCCCATTGGGGTTTCCCCTGCCCACGAGGTTCTGCTGATCCTCTCTCTATCCACTCCTTGCTATCCACTCTTGGGAGAAATGTCCCAAAGCCTATCTAGATATGTATGAGGCAGGAGTCTTTCTGAGGGTAAAGAGGGTAGTGATGGAGACTCATCTTTATGGGGCAGTTAAGCAGCTCTTGGGCTTGTTTCCTCCTCTTCTTCCTATTCCCTCTTCTCTATTTTCCCTACCCCCATCCCAAAATTCCCATTCCTTGCCCAGGTATTCTGGAGTCCCGCAGGGTTCCTTGATGAGTCCATTCTCTAGCTTGGCCAAGTGGAAGTCACTGATGACAATCTTGGAATTCTTCAGCCGGTTGTAGTATACCAGATTCTCCAACTACCACCAGGTCACATAAGTGGGAAAAGATCCTGTGAGATCCTCTTGGGAAATAGCCCTCAAAGACCCAGCCCTTCCTGCACCACGGAAACACCATGCTCTGCCAGAGACACTTGTATCCCACCCCAGTTATAGCTCCTTTCCTCCCTAACATGAAGTTAACAGAATTTGAGTTAGAAGGCACCCTACAGATTATCTAGTTCCCTCCTCCCATCATCATTTTACAAAGTTGGAAACTGAGGTTCCAAGAGGGTAGGATAGGGAAAGTCACAAAAAGGACAGATGCAAATTGAGGTGCTCAGATTTCAAATCTAGGGATCTTTCAAATCTGGAACCTTTGTTCTAGGGCCTTCAAATCCTTACCACCCAGCCCCCAACCCCCCTTCCTATTAGAATCATCTCCCAATTATCTGTGTAAATGGAGAAGAACCTCCATTATGAGGTATAGCTAATCTAAACTAATGGATCATTCCCAAACATATTTCACTAATTTTTCTGCATATCATTTTTTTTACTTGTTATCTAAAGGCACATCAGTAATTTACTTTACTGATTACTTTAATGCAAGTTAAATGATGTAAATTTATGTCCCCCAAGTACCCATTGCCTGATAGCAGGGATAAGTGTAAGGGAGAGTCAGCCAGAGATTACAAATTTACCTGGATATTTCATAAAGATGTTTGAACCCTGAATAAGTGAGAGCTTTCCCTTCCCAGGACAAAGCCTCAAGCCACTAATCCCCTCTAGTCCTTTCTCCACCCCAGGCCAAGGCTACACCTTGAGATTTCGATGCACAATCTTCAGGGAGTGCAGGTAGGCCACGGCCTCCAGGACTTGCCGCACCACGTTGCTTGTGTCTCGCTCCGAGTAGTATCCCTGGTCCAAAATCCAGTCAAAAACTTCCCTCCCTGTGGCCCTGTAGATCAAAGAAACTTGAGCCCTTTCCCCACATGTGTTTCCTGAGACATTTAACTTGGACATGGTAGGCCAGGAGACTGGGATGGCCTAAAGACTCTGGGAGGACACTGTGTTATTTCTAGAAGAGTTATTTTAATGCCACAGCCAGAATGTCTTCACCAACTAGGCTGCTCCCAGTTTGACCCAAGACTCTGTGGATCTTAATGAGCTTGAAGGCAGGAGGCTGGCTAACCTGGAGAAGTTCCCACATGTGCTGGAGCCTAGAGAGAGCCTGAGAGAGGGGCACAGATGCCAGAAAAGAGAGCCTGCCAACCATTCTCCAGGGGAAAGGCAGGCTCTTGGAACTCCTCTTGGGGAGTTGGCAGAGAATAAGTGGTAAAGAATTCAGAAGGACCAGGTTTTCTCTAGGCCATTGCCAACCTAGGGACATCTTGTTACTTTGTCTGCCAGGGAGCTCTCATATCACTAAAACTCAGACTTTGGGCAGGAGGTGGGGGAAGGACATTAGCAGTAGAAGGAGGGAGCAGAGGAAGATTTCAGGGTAAGCCAAAGGTGGGTAGATGATTGGCGACCCCAGAATCCACCTCCTCCCCTACTCACAGCTCCAAGAAAATGAAGTATTCTTTGCGGGTCACAAACACGTCCACCAGCTGCAGGATGTTGGGGTGCTTCACCCTAAGGCCAGAGGTGGGAATGGGGAACCACAGAACCTCAGATTTGGAAAGGGCCTCCAAGGCCCAATCCATGCATAGACATAAGATTCTTCTACCATAGGAAGGAGGTGGGGGATATTTGGAAAGTCCCTGAACTGTTTTGCTGCAATTAATTTGGGGATTGGGATGCTAGCTGGGAAGGGAAACTTTGTTCTGAAGGGAAACTAGAAGAACCGAAGGGAGAATGAAAGGCAGGCAAGGGAGTAGAGACTGAAGTCCAAACCAGATGCTGGGGATGGTGACTAGCCATCCACAGCAAATCAAGGAGCCAAAGAGCGACTTGAAGACTCTCTGGAGTGAGGGAAAAGCTCATTCCTGATGCACACTTCTCCCCTATTTTCTCCAATCCTTTCCTTTTCCATTACTTCATCTTTACCCTGTCTCACTCACAACTTCTTTTCCTCTTTTATTCACCCCCATGCACCCATCCCTACCCACACCTGTTGGGCTTCAGTCCCAGGGCTAGGGTCAGAAGCCATCTTCTAACACTTACATTTTCAGGATGATGATCTCATTCTTGGCTGCTTTGCGCACCTTCCGCCCATCTCGCTTTAGGAACTTCTTACAGGTATGCAGCTTCCCTGTCGCCTTATCCTTGGCTCGAAAAATCTCGCAGAACTCCTCCCTGCAGCCCAGTGCCCTGTTTAGCTTGAGTACATTCCCCCTTTGCTTCCTTCCCCCAGGAGCATATGATCAAATGATTTTAGAATTGGAAGTATCTTGGAGATCTAGCCAACCCGCGAGGAAAAAAGATCTTGGAGAGATGGAGTATTTGGCCCAAGTTCATACAAATGGGCAAGAATTAAAACTCAGATCCTTTGATTTCAAATCCACTTTCACTCTCTATCTCTCTGTCTCTTTATGTGTCTCTTTTTGTTTCTGTCTCTGTCACTCTGTCTGTCTCTCTACCCTACAAGATGATTTCCCTCTTCTCTCCTTTCTCCCTTTCCCTATTGGTGCCCTAGGTGAGATATCTCACCTTCCTCCGGGGCCCAGTACTCACGTTTTGATGACCTGCCCCAAGTCATATCTGTCTGTCACCTCAGATGGCTGATTATAGTCCTTCTTTTCTCCCAGAGTCACACAGCCAAACGGCATTGCCAGGCCCGGTCTGCAGGAAGGACAAAAGCATAGTTAATCTTGGGGTCTCACTTCCCATAGTGCACCTTCCCTTAAGCTCTTGCACGGATCCCTCAGATGCCAGTTGATAGTTGTCCAGGGAAAACTGAGCTGCTTCCTAACCCCAAGACTCCACTTGCTTCTTTCCCATCAGATCTCTGGGTTAATTTGCTCCATAGCAATAATAATAATAATAATAAATAATAATAATAATAATAATAATATTAACTATAAACTCCATTTCCTTGACATTTTAAGATTTGCAAAGCTCTCTCCTCAAAAAACAGCTATATAAAGTAAGTCATATAAATAAGGACCCTAATTCTCTAAAAAGTCAAGAAGAAAGCCAGCATTACAGAGCTTATACCCAGGATTTGAATCCAGAACTCCTGAATCCAAGGCCATTTTTGATTCTAGCATGCTTTTTCTCTGAGCAACATGCTAATTCTGAGAAAAGTGTATTCTCTCTGCCAGGTTGAGGCTAGGCAGAGCCCAGAATAGGAGTTCGGTATCTCCCAAATCAGAAGTCTGACTTAAATGTATTTTTGACTCAGAGACTGGTTTGAGTATATTGCCTCCTTCCCAGCACCCTGCCTACAGCTTAACCTGGGCTCATTCCTCTCTGCCCCTGATCACACTGCCCACCCAGGCCCATGGCAGCTGAGCCCCCAGTGCCATCCAGAAACCTGTCCCTGAATTCAGCAAAATTTTTCATCTACATTTACAAAGGAAATTGGGGTTTGGTTCTTTTCTACTAGAAAGGATTTGCTGCACAGGGCCTTGAATTTGCAGGATTTGTTTCTGTCTGGATTTAGATCACAGACTTTAGGGCTCGAAGGAACCTTAGATCATCTAGTCCAATGCCCTCATTTACAAGTGAGGAAAAAGATCCCCAGAGAGGCTGCTGGGGGGTACAGAGCCAACATTCAAACTCAGTCCTCTGATGTCAGAGCTGCTTCTACTATGACACTCCCAGGCTTTTTAAAAAGAGTGTTTAAAATAGGATTTGATTTACATAAATTTTATTTATATGCAACTTTTTCAGGAACAAATCTATTGAATAAGACAAGGTCACCTTTTAAAACAGCTTTTGTGCATGGCTCTGTGCAAGGTGCCGTAAGGTACATCAGGCCCATCCTCAGCTTACGCTCAAGGCTACCTCCATAATCAGTCCTCTCTAAAATCTGTATTTCTCTTCAGCTTCTGTACACAACATGCTTTTGATAAATATTTGAATTGTTGCATGGGATATAAATACACAATACATTTTTTTATCTGACCTACAATTTCATTGACAGAGAGAACCTGAAGTGAAGACTTTCATTTTCCAATGCAGAGAGGAATTTTTTTCTGAAACTTAAGAGTCTTAAAATTGCCAGGGCTACTGAGAGGTCAAATGACTTGCTCAGGGTCTCATGTTATATATGTATAAGAGTTAGGATTGGAACTCAGGTCTTTCTGACCCCAAGGCCAGCTCATTATCCATGTCACTTGACTGCCTCTGACATACAACATATTTCCAATAAATGACTGAGTTCATCTGATTTGATAATACTTTATCATATGCTATGTTGTATTAATTTATTTGTTTACATGTTTTACTTGCCCATTAAACTGTATGCTCTAAGATGTGTCTCTACCTACCTTAAGAACATACGTAGTCAATATTTAATGAAGAGTATGTTGAATGAATGAACAAATGAATTTACACATGTAAATAGACAAGAAAGCTAGAATTATATATATGCATTTTAAATTTTTAATAGTATTTTATTTTTCCAAATATATACAAAGATAGTTTTTAGCATTTACTTTTGCAAAATATCATGTTCCCAATTTTTTCTCCTTCTCTGTCCTCCCCAAGATAGCAAGCAATTTGTTATAGGCTAAACATGTACAATTCTAGTTTGGGTGGAATGTCCCCTAATGGACAGGCCCACAAACTATATCCTGGAACTCAAGTTCCTGTTGCTTCCTTCCTCTAGCACAACTGTAAAAGGGCTGATGATGGAGAGGATCTGTGTCCAATGGAGCACAGGTTTTATGGCTCTCTGGGCAGTTTCCTCAGTACAACTGGGACAGTTATTACCTCTACAATAGTGAGGGGTCATCAGAAGTAGGTAGGGAGCAGGGAGCCAGGGACATAGATGTCACTGTCTATTCTCCCTCCCCATTGTCTGTTCTCCTTCCCCACTCTTATGTCTGACTTGCCTTTTGTGAGGATATCTCAATCTATGGTATGAACTTCTGAGGCAAGCAATTATCCATTACTAAAGGGATACAATTTTAGTATCTTTTCCCAAAGGAAAAGAAAAAAGCAAAGTCCTGAGCCTCTACATACCCCTATCTCCAACTGGATCTGAAGGGAACTAAGAAAAAATATCTTAGCTCCTTTGGGCCATCAGACAATAGACTTAAACTTTTCTATTTGCGATCCTTTTTTGCCCAAGAAATTTTTACATGACTCCAGGTAAATATACAAAGCAAACATTTACTGATAACAAATCATAATTTCATGACCTTGACATTCAGTTAAAAAGTTGGGAAGTAGAGAATGGCATTTTAGAGACTCTCCCCCTATTGTGTCAGAGGGCCCATGTCTTTCTGCTTCAGTACAGACCATTTTTCATGTCTGAAATGTACTCCTTCAAAATGCAGCTTATATATCCCCTTCTTCATGAGGCCTTTTTAAAAAAATTTTATTTAGAATTTTTTTTCCACAGTATATATGCATGAGTAATGTTTTTTTAAATAATATTATCCCTTGTATTCATTTTTCCAAATTATCCCCCCCTTCCTCTACTCCCTCCCCCCGATGACAGGCAATCCCATACATTTTACATGTGTTACAATATAACCCAGATACAATATATGTGTGTAAATACCATTTTCTTGTTGCACATTAAGTATTAGATTCCGAAGGTACATGTAACCTGGGTAGATAGACAGTAGTGCTAACAATTTACATTCACTTCCCAGTGTTCCTTCTCTGGGTGTAGTTGTTTCTGTCCATCATTGATCAGCTGGAAGTGAGTTGGATCTTCTTTATGTTGAAGATTTCCACTTCCATCAGAATACATCCTCATACAGTATTGTTGTTGAAGTGTATAGTGATCTTCTGGTTCTGTTCATTTCACTCAGCATCAGTTGATGTAAGTCTCTCCAAGCCTCATGAGGCCTTTTTTGATATTCCCATTCATTCCTTCCCATATGGCCTTGTATTTAATGTCTACTTATTTGTCATTATTCTCTTTATATTTATTCGGTATATATTTATATATTGTATTTATGTTTATATATGTATATATATTTATATATGTGTGCAAACACACATATAAACACATGTATAACACATGTGTATGTGTATATACAACATAAATATTGTACTTATCACCTCCATTGAAATATAAGTTCCTTATGTTCAAAGGGCTATAGAAATGTTGCAGCATTGTCATTACTGGGTCTGCATCCCAAAGAGATCATAAAAACATGTGCAAAAATGTTTGTAACAATTCTTTTTGTAGTGACAAGGAATTGGAAATTGAGTGGATGTCCATCAATTCTAGGATTGGCTGAATAAGTTATGATATGTGAATGTAAGGGAATATTATTATTCTATAAAAAACAATCAGCTGGATGACTTCAGAAAAGCCTGGAAAGACTTACATGAACTGAGGCTGAGTAAAGTGAGCAAAACCAGAACTCTGTACACTGTAACGACAAGATTAAGTGATAACCAACTGTGATAGACTTAGTTCTTCTTAGCAATGCAGTGATCTAAGATAATTCCAATAGACTTTGGTTGAAAAATGCTTTTCATGTCCAGAGAGAGAAGTATGGAAGGTTGAAGAATACTATTTTTACCTCTTTTGTTCATTTGTTTGTTTGCTTTTTCTTTCTCATGGGTTTTTCCCTTTTTGTCTGATTTTTTTTGTACAATATGATAAATACGGAAATATGTTTAAAATGACTGCACGTGTATAACCTATATCAGATTGCTTGTTGTTTTGGGGAGAGGGGAGATAAAAGAGGGAGGGAGAAAAATTCTGGAACGTACAATTTTACAAAAATGAATGTTGAAAACTATCTTTACAGGTATCTGGAAAAATAAAATGCTACTGAGAAAAAAATAATATTAAGGACAATAAAACAAAAAATGTTTACTGAGCCCTCATATATATAATTAAGTAGGTGGGTCATTTTGTGTGTGTATATACATATATAAATATATATGCATCTATATGAATATACCTATATGTAGACACACAGAGACACACCCTAGCTACAAAAATTAACTATCTGAAGAGTTTATTTTGGAGCCTACAAATATTTGAAAAAGGACCATTTTGGGTTGAAAAAAATTCTGTTCTAAAATATTAAATGTTCAATAAATCCTCAATGTTGTAACTAAAAGAAATTTAAGTTCCTTGAGAATAGAGATTGTTCCATTCATCAGAGGCAGCTGGGTGTTACAGTGGATAAAAGTGCCAGGACTGGAATTAGTACAGACCTGAATTCAAATCCAGTCTCAAACACTTATTAGCTGTGTGATCCTGGACCTCTGTCTGCTTCACTAAACTCTACTGTAAAATGAAGAAAAATAACATTACGGTGAAATATTTTTAAAAGTAATTAGTACCTGAAACATAGTCGGTACTTAATAAATGCATATTCCCTTTCATTCTTCAGGTCGAATGACTGATTGATTCTTAATCTCCAATGACACAGAGCATATTATATGGAGATATAAGCAAAAGCATTGAGCTAGGTTTTGGTTATTTATTAACCATCTCCCTCACTGATACTCTCAAGATTTTTCCTCTGATGCTGTCACATTTTACTTTGTAGATTTACTTATTTATGTCCATGTTTTCATCCTTTCTTTTATAGTATGAACTTTCAGAGGGCAAGGCCTGCTTCTTTTTCTATTTTCTTATTCCCAGTGTCTAGTACAAAACCTTGCACACTTAATTGTACAAATCACTGCATCCGCATGAGCCCGTTTCCACATTTTAAAAATGGAAATAATAATGTCTACCTTGCATGGAGCTGTTGAGAAGATGAAATAAAGACAATGAATAAAAAAGAGCTTTTTGAAGGTCTTTGGAAGCTTTAGCATGGAATAGATTGAACAGTGTCTGAGGACTTCAATCAGTAGGACCATTATATAGGAAAGTGTTCAGCAAATAAAAAACAGCAAATTCTAAGCACCCTTAGGATGCCAACAATATAATGGCTTTCTCAAGGGCCCAGGAAAGAAGGCATGATTTCAGATAGCGTTCAATTATGAATTCTCAGTAAGGAACAACATTCAAAACCAGAAAATCATCTTGCCATTGTGAAACTCAGATAGTTCAGATCTCAAGGCACCTACCAGGCCAGAGAAATCCCTATGGATAAAGATCTGTGGTGAAAATTCAGAGTCCAAAATCTCAAAGTTAAAAGAGATATATGGGGAAGATATTGGGGAATTGAGGAAGTGTTTCTGGTCCTGATCTCTATCTGGCCATTGGACCCAGATGGCTCTGGAGGGGAAAGTGAATCCAATTCACTCGAATGTCACAATATCACCTCCCTGTCATGGTCCTTTCTTTTAAAAAGACAAATAATAACCTCTGGCTCATGGGCAGGTTTGACAAGATACACTCTATTCCCTCCTCTTCTCCCCATACTTCTTCCCACTCCCAATATTCTACCTTGGGACATCATTTCTAATTATTTTTATTTATCATCCTTGGAATGATACTATGAACAAGGCATTGTGTTAGATAGTTTGGGGACACACATATGCACCATAAATAAATAAATACATACAAACTAGATAACTAGGCAGACAGATAATTAGGCAGATAAATCAGAATGTACCTTCACTTGAGAAACATACATTTTACAATGAGCCCTAAAATATAAGTGATGTAAACAAATAGTAAGATAATTCAAAAGAGGTAAAGAGAGCTCAAGGAAGATTTGATGGGAGGAGGGGGCTTCCATTTGAGCTGAGTCTTAAAACAGGAATAAGATTTGGATGGAAGGGACAGAGCCATGGGTAGAACATTGGATTTGGATGGAAAAAGACTCGAGTTTAAATCTTTCTTCAGTTGCCTTACTATGTGACCCTGAATAAGTCGTATAATTGCTCTATATGTCAGTCTCCTCATCTATACAATAGGGATAATAATAGCTTCTATCTCCTAGGGCTGTTGTAAGGCTCAAGAGAGAGAACACATAGAAGACATTCTGCAAGCCTACAGTGATCTATAAATGCTATTATTACTATTAACATGAGCATTGGCATGGAATTGAGATTAGGAATTTATTTTTACACTTAATCAAAGCCTGTCATATCACCATTCCTCTTTGTTCTGTCCTCTGAGACCAAGCAACATAAAACTAAACCCCTCTTCCAAATGAAGGCCCTTCAGATGCTCGAAGCCAGCTTTCATATCCCTTAAATTTTCTCTTCCACAAGCCAAACAGCCCTTCCTCCATTTCCTTCCATGAATCCTCATAGGACATAATCTGGATATAATCTCCTGGTCGTTCTCCTCCAGCTGGGTTCTAAGGTCATCAAGTCCTATCCAATCATAGTGAAGAGTCTGCCTCAGAGTCAGAAAACACAGGTTTAAGGTCTGACCTCTAGCACATAATTCGCACTGGGAAAGTCACAGAAGCTTTCAGTGCTCCCCCAAAACTTTCCAAAACCACAGGGATAGGAGAGTTGCTAATTTACATTGGTAGAGGGAGGGTTTCCTTTCTGAGAGTTCCTGATACCAGTGAAATCCAAGATCTGCCCTTCCCCCTGAAATGGCAATTTACATACATCTAAGGGTTTTAGATAGCATGCTATCTATTTTTACCAATTATGGTTGATCAAATGTGATATTTGTGATTTTATTGCTGCAGAAATAGGGTATCTAGTCCTTTGTTAGTCATTTAAGTCCAGATGATGACACAAGATTCATAGTCTCATGAGAGGGCACAGTGGTGGGTGGCTAAGGTCTGGAGCCTCTGGCCATGGCTTTAAACAACATTTATGGAACTTAGTAATTAGATGACTGTGATCAAGTCCCTTAAAGTCTCTGTTTCCTCCTTCATAAAATCCATTCAAGATCCCTGCTATATAGCTCTCAGGGTTCTTTTGAGAAAAGCACTTGAGAAGCTTGAATAAGCTGCACAAATGGGAGTCTTCCCTGCTCTCCTTAAAACCCCTGGCTCAGCTGCTTGCCTTCTTCCATATGGTGGCAACTGGGGATCATCCATCCTTTAGTGGCTTATCTACAGGGACTCACAATTTTTTGGAACTGCCACAGACTTTGCCTGAAATAGGGCCATAAAGAGGTTGAGGGTACTTTGGGGTCCAGAGTTCTAGAATTGGTTCTAGAAAAAAACCCTAACCTCTCTTCTTTGTAGAGCTGTAGGACTCCAAGATCAGATTCACTTAATGCATTAGCTAATTTTGTTGAATAGCTCTTATTTCTCTTTCTCTTTAGTTCCTTCTTAATGCATCAATTGAAAGGGGAGGTCAGAAGAATGTGTTTGAAAGGGAAAGTGATTTTTTAAAAGATATCAATAATTTTTTAATTAAAAAATATAAATAGTCAAGAACAAAAGGAAATGGAAGCAGGAGGGGAGATTTCAAGCCGAACCTTGGTTTTCCCAGGAGATGACATGTCCAGAGTTCCTTTTTCCAGTCCTACATGTTCCTTGGGGCATCAAAGTGGATAATCAGGAGGCTCATCTCTCTGAGTTCGAATCTGGCCAAAGACACTTACTGTTTATATGATCCTGGACAAAGTACTTAACCCTCAAGTTTCCTCATCTATAAAATGAATTGTAGAAAGAAATGGCAAACCGCTCAGGGATTTTTGCCAAGAAAACCCCAAATGGGGTCACAAAGAGTTGAACAAAACTGAAATGACTAAATAATAACAACATGCTCCTTGGCAGGAGATTGGGGAAGTGTAAATTCACTGTGCCTTCTCTCTCTCTGGACAGCCCTTCCACAGGCAGGGGCAGATTAATGCCTAAGGGCACTTGTTAGAAGGCAGTCTTTGCTGGGTTACAGTGGCCAAAACAATTCATCACTTGTTGGACAGCCCTGTGGTGATAAGCGTAGCTAGGCAAGTCCTCGAACAACAGATGTATAATGCCATCACCCAAGCCTTCCTGGCAGCCTCTTCTGCTTGTTAGCTCTATCCATCTGGAAGGCCAGCAGAGCCTTCCAGAGCCAAAGGCTTTTCTCCACACCATAAGGCAGCAGAGGAAGACTTTAGCAAAAGCACGGCAATAAAACAAGGTTAAACCCATCTCATCATCCCATTCCATTCAACTATTATTGACTGAACACCTACTTTGTGTGAAGCCACAGTCAGACAAATAAAAGATCTGGAGAATAGCCACTCTTTTAGGAACATTCTTGTCTGAGTTTTTTTTTTTTTTTTTTTTTTTTTTTTACTTCACTCACCTTTCCAGATATTTTATACATCATTTTCTTTCACAATCGTTGGTCTAGTCAAACCAACTTTCTTGAAGTTCCTCATATACAGCATTCCAAATCCTGCTTTTCCAGAGTACTGGCTCTTCTTCTTGCCTGAAATGCTCTTCTTCCTCATTTCTGCTTCTGCTTTCTTTATTATTCAGCTAAGACACCATATTTTGGAATAGCTTTTCCTTTCCTAACCTCTGCAGCTGCTAGGGTCTCACTCTATAATTACCTTGTGTTATTTCACATGCACACACACACACATATCTCCATCTACTGAAGGTAAGCTCTGTAAGGGCTACTTCATTTCTGTCTTTGCATCTTTAGTTAGCACTTAGCATAGTGCAAATAGTAGGTTCTTAATAAATGTTTATTGATCGGTTTCTCTCTACTAGCACAGTTGAGAATTGACCATAATCGGATTTTGCAGCATTCAAGGCAGTAAGTAGGAGCTTTCTTGAATGCAGGCCCTCTGCCCCATCCTATCGGGATTCCAGGATCCCACTGGCACTGGTGTCATGAGGTCTCAGAAGCTCTATTTTCAACTGTGAGGGTGGTGGGATGGAGGACAGAGACAATGATAGCCCTGGACTTCAATGGATTCTATTATTTTCCTCTGTTTCTCCTGTTCCCATGTTCCCTCCACCCAGAAGGGCACCTCTTTTAGGGCCATCAGGATCTTGCTATTCCTTCTTACTAGAATGATCTTCCTCTAACCTCTACCTAGTAAAATCTGCATTTCCTTCCAACTTAAATACGACTTCTTTTTTTTTTTTTTTTTTTTTTTTTTTTTTTTTACAACCAGAACAGAGTTCTCCATCCTCTCCAGGGATCCATGAACTTGTTAAAAATATAATTACTTTTTATATAATGGGTTTCCTTTGTAATCCTGTGTATTTTATTCTATGCATTAAAAATCATTATTCTGGCTGGGGGTGATAAGCTCATGTGTAATTGCTGATGTTGGGGCTATGGATCACTTGGGCTGAGGAGATCTGAGCTGTAAATGGGATGTCTGCTCTAAATTTGGTCCCAAAATGATGAGCCCCCTGTGATAGGGAACTACTATCCTAGTAGATTGGAAACAAAGCAGATCTAAGCTTCATATCCATCAACAGCAGAACTGGGCCTGTGAGAGGCTGCTTCACCCCCAGTCTTGAAACAATAGAAGGTTATTGTTCAACCATTTCAGTCATGGCTGATTCTTTGGGACCCCATTTTGGAGTTTTCTTGACAAAGGTGCTGGGGTGCTTTGTCATTTCCTTCTCTTAGTGCATTTTACAAATGAGGAAACTGAGGAAAATGGTTACGTGACAGCTAGTGAGTATCTGAGATCAATAGGGAGATCCTGTCTTTAAAAAAGCAATCCCCACAATCTTTTAAGAAAGATTCTTTAGGTTTTGCCAGCCTATCAAAGGAAATCCATGGCAAAGAAGAGGATAAGAACTCTGCTGTAAGTTCTCCTCTGCCTCTCTATTTCTTTAATGGCAGCGATTACATTCTGCCTTGTAGTAGTTTATGTTTATCTTATTCCTATTAGGTAGGAAGCTCCTGGAAGGGAAAGAGGGACCAAGCTTGACTCAGTTCTGTTTCCCCTGTATACAAGCACTCAAACGAACCCATGGGGATAGGAGAATGGCAGGCAGGGAAGGAGCCTGCTGGGACGGTGGTGTAACGGAAAGAATTCTGACTTGGGGTTCAAATTCTAATTTTATTTCCCATTGTATAACCCTGGATTCCTTCTCTTGTGGCCTCAAGTTTTCTCATCTGCAGAATGAGGTGGGGAGGTTGGATCAGACAATCTTTAAGGTGCCATATAGCTCTAAATATTCTTGTTCTATGATATTCCAGATGGTAAGTCGAGTGTCTATGATTTTGTTAGCTTGCCTATTTCTTCAATGTGGAAATGTTTTTTAACCAACACAAACCAGGAGATAAGTCTTAGGAAGGTGATTTAGGCTCAGAAAGATTAAGTGATTTTGCTCATACTAAGTGTCAGAGGCAGAATCTGAAGCCAGATCTTCCTGACCCCCCCCCCCAGCACCTTATCTGCTAGGCTGAAACTTCTCCGAAGAGTGAGATATCCACAAGAAACTTGATCTTTATGATTATAAAGAAATTCATATTCTGCCTATGACACCCTCTGATGTAAATGGATCACTGCAGTTAAGAGAAGGTTCTGAATACAGAATCTCTTCCTCTTCTTTGTCTTTCTTAAAGCCCATCTTGATGACCCCAGGTAATAAATCTCCATCTGCTACAATAAGATGGAGGCTTTCCCCTGAAGCAGTCCTAAGGAGGCTCTGCTAGCCCTGCTCCCTTGGGACAAATGTACAGAAGGTCATCTGCTACTCCCTGCATTCAGGGGGACAGGGCCTAGCTCGCCCTCAGCCGGAGGTCTTTGCTTCATTGAAGCTCTTTTGCTCCCCAGGAAAGAATCCACATTTAACAGAAAGGGCCCTCCCTACGGCAAACCTATTTCCTTCATTCTAACTAAATCCCTCCTGCTGCAGCCTGGCCAGTCTCAGACACTGGAACAAAACAGCGAGCCAGACAACAGGGAGCGTTTTGGTTCTTCCCAGGGTAACAATAAGGCCCTCTTCATGCCCCCTCCCCCTCCCCACTCTTCGCCCACTCTTACCATCTGCTCCCCAACTGCATTGATGCCTTGTTGAGATACTGAGCACTCACTGAACTTCCCTCCCTCCCTCCCTCAACTGCCTCCCAGCCTATTCTCACCTCTGGAACCTGGTCCCGGGTCTCCCCTCGACCTCACTGCCCCCTCCAATTCCCTTTTTCCCAGAACTCAAGAGGTTAAACTCCTGCTGGCCAGAGAAAATCCATATCCATCACAAAATCTGGTGAACTTGCTCTCATCACAGTCGGGGAGGGGGGTGCGCCCAGAACTCCAGGCCACCATCAGCAGCCTTCAAATTGCCTCCAATCTGAAGAAGTTAGGGGCTGCTTCTAGCCCTCTCTCTAAACTAAAGGGTGAGATACAGGTCCCTGTATTAACCCTTAGATTTCTCTGTTACTACTGCGTGAGCTGAATATCAACACGAGGAAGACATGTATATAATCTAATCACATATATTCCATACAGGTACACAGGCATACTTTGACATGCCGGGCTCAGTTATCTCACTGTGAACCACAGAACTCTCCTGAGACCAGATCTCTCGCTACATCTCCCACTATAAAGGGATATGACATCAATAAAAGGAATATCTGTACAACAAATAGATTCATATTCTACCCAGGTATACAAGTGCCCTTTTACATACCAGGCCTCAGTTTCTCCACTGTAAAAACCAGAGAGAGGAAGTGAAGATGAAAGGACAAGGAGGAACCAGTCTGCCACTGATCCTTGCTCCTGTTTCCCTGGGATACATCCTGCCTGTTGCTGAAGGTTGTTTTCCATATTTTAATGGTGTATTTTAATGGTGTGCTACTGCCCTGAGGGTTTGTTTTGTTTAAAAAAAAAGAAACTGAAAAATAGAATAAATGAGAAGCTGGAAGGGGAGGAGAAGAGAGGATTTAACCTAAGACTATCTCCTCCCCCAATCCTCACCATTCCTTCATAGATGATCTCCAAGCCCTAACTCATTTCAATTTATCTTAATTTGAGGTTCTGACTGTATTCAAATCACATAATCTTTCTGAGGCTCAGTGTCTTCATCCGTAAAATGAAAGAGCTACAAGAACTCTAAATCCTAGACCCTCTCAAAAGACCTCCCCCCTTCAGGGAACTTCTTTACTTTAACTTGAAATAATCTGAGTCTATTCTTCCTTCCCTAAGATGTACTCCCTGCCCAATGCCCACTGGCCTTCCCTTCATGTGGTCTCTGAGTGTAGTGGTAGTAGGGAGGAATGAACCACCTCTAACCCAGCCTTAAATGTTGTTAAGGTCAAGTGCGTGAGCCTGACCAATCCCTCTCGAGTTCTGAATTATTTAAGAAGGATGCTGAGGCTCAGGGGATGTGGGAATAACTCATTGTCCAGGACGCCCAAGGATGCTTCTCTGAATCAGAGTGGTCCTGGAGTTGAGGAGAGTGAATCACCTGCTACTGAGCTCTAGGGAATCTCTAGCCAGGGAGGGGACTTGAGCCTCTAGATCCCCAGCTGTGGCCTGGCTGACTCTGGGAGGGCTTGTCTCTGTGGGTCAGTCTTTTTCTGCCCCGATACCGGTTCCAAATGTTCTTATTGTTATTGAGGGCAAGTCTTTCTGGGACTGAGTTTCTTCCATCTTAAAAGGTGTAGGGGTCAAATTGGATGATCTCTAAGATAGCTTTCCTTCCTAAATCCTAAAATCTCTTTGGTCACAGACTGGCAAAAGGTCCTTTTCTTTCTTCTTATTCCCCCCCTAAAAAAGCCTCCCTTATTCTTGCTTACTTTGGGGCTGCCTGGAGGTCAGTGCCTGCATGAGCTGGCAGTATCTAGACACAGCCAACTGCCTCCCCCTCCCATTGGGTCACAGGGAGGGAGGCAGAGAGGGAAAGAAGGAAGAAGGGAGGGCCCCCTGCTCTCTTCTCACTGTGGTTGCTGTTACCGACACCTCCTGATTTAGTGGCAGCTGTGAATATCATCTCTGCCTGTGGCCTCCCCCATCTACCCTGAAAAACCTCTAGGGACCCAGGAACCCCTAGCCTGTCTCCTCAGGGAAGTGACCCAGCCATATTGTTCTAGAGCCTTCATATAATAGGAACTGTTCCTTTCTCCTCCTCCTTCTTTCTTCAGCCAACATGGGGCCTCCCTTGCCTCCAGGAGGGGAAAACTGGCTTGATTTGACACCTCCTTGTCTCCCCCTGAGCACCACAGTCTGGGGCAGTGAAAGTCAGTGGGATCTGTTCAGCTTTTTCTCCAGCTGATTATAGTAATTAGGGTTTAGCATCCAAGGTTCAGGCTCTTACAGCTTCCTTCCAAGGGAAGGGGAAATGGGTAAAGCAAGACTCCTGCCATCAAGAAATTATGATGTAATAGTGTCAAAAGACCCAGGATCCAGTACCTGCTCTGCAATTTACTACGCGTGTGACTTTGGAAAAACCACTCAACCTCTCTGGGCCTCCATTGCCTCTTCTGTAAATTTAAATGGTTGTATTTGATGATGTCTAAGGTTTCTTTCAGTTCTGAGTTTTATGGTCTGATTCTCATTTGTTTTGGTTGATCCAACTCTTCCCATAATTGTGACTCCATCCTCCCCACCTTTCAATTTCCCCAGATGCTCCGGACTGAATTTTTTGGGTTTTGTTTGGTGGTGGTGGGGATCAGATTTCATATCCTCTCCCTCCAGTAGCTATAAAGCTGCCCCCTATAAGGATGGAAAAAAGCTGAATCTAAATCCTTCATGGTACTAAGATTTGACCCTTGCTCCCTCAGCCACCTATAAGCAGTTTCCTCCCCCAAGGAAGTTAGGGAGCTCCTCCCCCCACCCTGTCACTTTCCACCACATATACTTTTCAATCAGTAGTGGTGGGGGAAATCTTCTGGAAGGCAGCGAAGAGAAAGGGGATGAACATCCATCAGGAAACATGAGCAGGTGTTTCTATGGCAATGGAAGTTTTAAAAGAAGGGGAGGGGGTGGGGAGAAAGGGAATTAATGGGCCTGACAGCCAGCCCCCTCTTGTCATTAGGTAGGGTATCTAACTCTATTACTTCTGGGTGAGGTTTCTTTCTCACACCACAGCCCAACCATCCTTGGAGGGGGCTAAGAGGTGAGAAAGGAGGAAAGAGGAAAAGGGGGAAGGGGGGAGGAGAGAGGTAGAACCAGAGGTTAGATAATATTCCTTTCTAACTCTTAGTTTCTGTTATTCTTAGGCTGAGAGGTGGGAGAATAGAGAAAGGCAGACATTGAAAGTAAAAGAGAAACAAAGGAGAGAGGTAGAAAAAGATGGAGAGACTTGGAACAGGTGTATGAAAGCAAGTGAAAGACAAAGTGAATAAAATCAAAGAACTTTGTTGGGGGTAAGAAAAAGAAGATCCTCAGCAGTGCTGGTGATACAGAATGAGAAAACGCAATAGAGGGAGAAGAGAGAGGGTGGCCAAAAGAACTGGAGAGAGGAAGCATGAGAACTGCAGACTCAATGGTAGAGAAGAGGAGGGAGAAGAGAGAGAGGGAAAAGCAGTGAATTTTTTTTTTTGGTAGGAAGGTCATCAAAGCTATGATCTTAGAGTACTTTAGGGAACCCCTAAAGTGTGTGGCAGTTCCAGCCCTTGAAGATAGAAAAGAACAAGAAGTTGTTACTGGTGCCTTCCCATTTCTCTCTAGTACTGGTTGCTACCCCTCCTCGTGCCCCCAAATTTGAAAGAGGAGTAGAGATGAAGGTATGGAGGGAAAAGTACTGGATTTTCATTCCCTGGAGCGAGGAGTAAGGTCCCAACCAAACCTCTCAACCAGGCCAGGCACATCAGGAAGCAGGAAGAACAGACAGTTGCTTTGAATCATTCTAACCCCTCTGTACCACAACGTTACCCAGAGGATGGAAAAGGAGCACCTCGGGTCTTAACACTTCGTCAGGGCCATGAATTGGAAAAACAGGGGGGCAGGTCAGTCACATTTCACCTAGGAAATACTGTAGCACTAGCCTCAGCACCAACTCTAGTCCCACTCCCTCTCCTGCCTGCCATCACAGGCATTCAGGAGGAAAAATAGCTAGAATTTCTCCTTAGCTTCAACATGTCGGAAGAATTGGAGAAAGAAATAGAAAAGCTCTGAGAGTCTAGATCTGAGCCAGCCCAGACTAGAACCCCCATCTTCTATGCTCCATACCCAATCTGCCTTGAACACTTTTCCTAGAATCCTCCAAGCCTCCTCTTCTCCCTATCCCCCAAAGCAAGAACTATGGAGCAGGCAGTGTGGCTGAAGAGCTGGGAGTGGGGAAAAATAGAGCTTAAGGTCCCTACCACTGCTTTAGTCTCCATCTCTGACTAGCAGAGGTCTGTTAGGAGGTACAACTAAAGAAGGAAAAAAACGCTTGAGTATAATAGTGTCAGCTGCATACTCTCATTTCTTCCCCTCTACCTTAGGACTCACAGTAGTGGGGGGGGGAGGAAGAAAAATTGGGGCTCCAGGGAGGAGACAGATGGAAGACAGACCTAAGGACAATGCAGGCGGGTAGTGTCACCAAGAGGCAAGACGGCCACTTGTAAAACAGTGATCTCTCTGAAGCAGCCTGTTACACACAATGAGGACAGGGAGGTTCTCTCTCTTCCATCTCTCAGCCCCTCCTGCCCATCCCCCAGACAGCACCCCCCTGTTGAACATCCAGACTGGTGAGTGAAATTAATTTCATAGAGGGAGAGATCAGAGCCCCAGGATCTAATTTCCAGTATGAGATTATGTTTCAGGAAACAATGCCCCTCAGCCCTGACTGCTAGGAGAGCCAGAGCCGTGTTCTGATCCTCCCAATGATCCTTTTCCGCCTGTGATTATTGTCGGGGGATCATGCAATCCCTGTAGAACTGGGGAGCAGGAAGGTGTCTCAGGCTGTCACTGGAAGGCCCCACCCCATCCAGGCCTCCTCAGGTTTTGGTTGAGAATGGGGCTCTCAGAGGAGTTGGGACCCACAGAGAAGCTCAGGCCTCCGTCTTTCCTCCGGCCTCTGCTCCTCACTGCTACTTCTTGGAAGAGAATGAATATGAATACCACCCCCCTGGCCCAGCGTCTGGGCACTGCCCACTGTTACCAGGCTGGGGTTGGAGGGGACCCGAGGGATACAGAAAGGAAGCTTTCCTTTGGGAGGGAGGGCTTCCAATCCTTTGGAGGGGAGTTTGTTCAGGAAGCAGGGGGACACAATTTTTTGGGCAGCCCAACTGTGGGGACGAAGGTAATACAGGACAATGGATTGTCAGGGGTTCTAGGGATTGGGAGGGGGAACGTTTCTAGAACAGAGGTTCCCCAGGACAGAAAGTGGGAGACCCGAGGGAGGGGCTTAATCGGAAGTTCAGAGCCCGGCATCTTGCCAAAGGCAGAATACTGCCTCCCCTCTCCCATCTCCCCTTCCCCACCCATACATACACACAATGTTCGCTTTCCAAATAACAAGCTGAGGACCCCAAGAACCTGAGGACTCTTCTGCCAGAGAGGCCAGTTACTTCTCCTTCCCCCCACCCTCAGCCTCCATTCTAAGAAAACTGCCTCATAGATGGAGCTCCTACATGCACATACGTGCACAGTGCACAGATTAATGAGCCCTAAACCCCCTCCCCCGTCAGAAACATGTGCCCGTTAGCCCCTCCCCCATCTCGCTCGTGCACATGTGTCTGCACCCACGCCCCTCTCCCCCCATCACCGACCAGAACACATGGACACCCGCACTCACGGGCACCTGGCCTACACGTGAGCGCCCCAGCCCCGACCGAGCCCTTTGGCGGTGACTGGGGCATTCCTGCCTCACAGGTCCGGGCAGAGGAGCGGACGAGGATCCTCTGCCCGGATTCCAAAATGGGTTAACTCCTTCTCTCCCAGCCCCCACCCAAATCCACTCTTCCAGCCCCCTGGGCGTTTTGTCACCAATAAAGAACTCCCGGTTGTTATGGAAATTAGTGCCTGGTCGGAGCATAAAGGGAGATTGGGGGATCCCTCCGGGGATACAGGAAGGGGTGGGGGGGATGGAACTTAGGGAGCCGAGCCAGGGGAAGGGAAAGAGACAAAATAGACCCTCCCGGGACCCCGGAGCGCCCTGCACACAGTGGGTGCTACTCCACAAACGCTGATTTAATTACATTTTCATTTGGGTCAGCCTACAGCGGATTTGGCTCCCAGCTGAGCTGCCTTTCTGCACCCAAGGCTTGTACGTCCAGAGACAAGGGTGTAAGTAGGGGCCATGGGGTGATGGGGACATGAAGGAGGACATACAGTTCGGGGAGCTGCTCCGGAGAACTTTTGTTCCCAGACCCTTTCTGGACCGGAGCACCCCTCCCCCCATTCCGCGGGGAGCCCGCGTGCTCAGGCTGCTCAGTTAGGCTAGGACAACCAGCCTTCTCTGACCCCCTCCCCAGACTCCCCCCTTAGGGCCTCGGGAAGCCGCAGAACAAGCCCACTTCCCCCCCACCCTTGCCCCAGCGCACACACACACACACACACACACACACACACACACACACACCACTCCGGCTGCTGCTCCCCAAACCTCCAACCTCCACGAATTTAGCCCCCTACCCACCCAGCCCAAAGGTCTCCATGGCTCCCTCAGGGCCAAGCCGCGGGTGTCCGAGCCCGCCGCTGATCTCGGGGACCCACCTGCAGCGCCTGTCCCGTCACGAGGAGGAAGCTGCTGGCTCGAGGCTCCGGAGGCTCCGCGGATTCCAGGGACGCCGCAGTTGGCGGCAGGACAGAGTCCGCTCGGGGCGGGGGAGATGCGGCGCCGAGTCCAGCCGCTCCCCAGCTCCGCGAGCCTCCAGCATCGCCCGCCGCTCCCCAGCGCAAAATTCGCACCGGGGGCCGGGGGCGGGTCGGAGGGGGTGGAGCTTTATCCTATTCGGGCCCGCCCCCGTGGGGGAGGAGCCAGGAGTCTGGGTGCGGGGTGGGGATGGGGGTAGGGAGTGAGGAGGAAACAAAATGCACTGGTGACTCACCCTGGGTGCCTAGCCCCCTCTTCGACCCTAGTATTCCGGAGAGGGTCTGGCAATATCTGCGTCCTAGACCAGGAAAGGACCCCTTCCCCAACTTCTGATTCACCGCAGCCCCCAGTCCCTCCTTCACTCGGTATGCAGGGAAGAATTATAAAACCTGCCGCGGAGCAGGAAGCCTTGAAGGCGGAGCCTTCACGTACCCATTTTACAGAAGAGGAAACTAGGGCCAGGGCAATTCAGCAGGCCAGGACGCTCTCCTTAGGGGCCCTTCCCCATTTCTCAGTCCCCAATCAGTGACTGAGACACGGAACTTGTCTGACCTGGAGGAGGCGGGGATCAGGCGGGATTTGGGAATTTGGGATGAGGAGAGGAAGCCCTGAGCAGAGACAACGAGAAAACACGCATGTAACTATGTCAGTGTCGCGCTGACGCACACCATCGTGTGTGGGGATGCACGCGTGTCTCTGGCCGGGCGTTTGCGTGCATGTCTGAGCATGGGAATGTTGTGTCCACGCGGACGTGTTCATGCGCTGTGCACGCATTCATATGCGAGGATGTGAGGCTGACATTTAGGGGCTCCGTTTGGAGAGCCGGTCACACAAAAGATCCCCCCTTTCGTCCCCACAGGCGGCAGTTGGGGAGGAATGAGATGAGAGCCAGCGTTGTGGAAACCGGGTAAAAAGATGCCTCGAGAACCGCCTTAAGGACTTTTACGCCCTGACAGAGCAGCATCCCGAAAGGATGCGGAATTGAACCGTATCCAGGCAACCTCCAGCCTCTGCCCTCGGTTCAGCACTTGGACAGCTCCGGAGGCGCCACTTTTCCCAGCTCCCAGTGTTTTTTCTCAGGTCCCTCGCCTTTGGCCCGTTGAGGGTTGGTATAGCACTGAATTTCCGAGTTTGAAACAATTACTTTTAAACGAAGTGGAACACAGTATGTCCCCAAAGTCTTAAGTTTTAAGCTTTGTTTTAAATAGATGTAGTCTCTAACAGGTTAAAACTTTAAGACTTTTGGGACAACTTATATTTCTATGGAGTAATCAACAAGATATAGGTCCCAAATCTGTATTATTCAAATAATCCACATAAAGATCATTGAGAACTGATTTCACTCTTATTATCACTAAGAAAATTATATTAGTTTTTAATGTGCTGACCCTGGCAACCATGGATGACCCCCCCCCCCCCAGCACCACTGACTTCACTTAGCATCAGTTCATGGAAGCCTTTCCACATTATTCTGTAATCTCTTGCTCATGATTTCTTATAGAACAAGGCCCTATATTCTAAGAGATATTTAAAAATATCTCAGTTGTTCTCCCCCAATTGCTTTCTATATATTTTGTATTTACTCGAATGTTTATATTTTGTCCTTCCCTTTTAATTGAATGTTAAGCTCCTTGAGATCAAGGACTGTTTTGTTTTTGCCTTTGTATCTGCAGCTGCTTCCACTGTTCCAAGTAAATAAAGGTTTATTGAATTGTTTACAACAATCCTGTAAGGCAGGTAGCATGAGTATTATTTCTTTTTTACAGATGAGTAAAATGAGGCTCTAAGAGGATTTACTTATGGTCACACAGCCAATTAAGTATCTGAGAAGATATTTGAATGTAGGTCTCCCTAGTCCAAGTCCAGCTTTCTGGCTACTGTCATATTGCATCTAATACCAGCAGTGGGAGATTTGTATGAATGTGATTAGAATTGGCCATTTTCATGCTGAATATACACAGACTGTATTCTTTGGTAAATATCATTGATTTCTTGTGTTTAACTTGACACATTCTCTTCCAAATATCATTGATTTCTTGTGTTTAACTTGACACATTCTCTTCCAATCACCCTGTTCTTGTCCATTGGAAAGACATAGGGAAAAAAGCCAGGATTTGGGGACTCAGACTTAATTGTAGAGGTTGTCCTGATTTAATTCCCTACGGGACAATAAGGGATGTTTTCAGGAGTACAGATGGACGTAAGTACGTGGTAATAATCTGCACACAGTAGGCACTCAGTAAATAAGGTTTACTCTTGACCATGATGATATATCTATGTGCAATCATGCCTGTGATGACATGTGTGTGTACATGTGCCTGATTCTCTCTAACTCCCTGGGCATCCAGTTGAATATACGCTTTTGTGTTTGCATGACTGCACACACATAAATCCCCAGGACTGTACTCTCTCCATTTCTGGGACACAGACATCCAAATCATAAGTGAGGAATAATCTCCAGGGACCTTCGGTTCATTTCAGTTTGTGCAGGGGAAGAGAAAGGACAACAAATGTCTGATATGCTCATAGGAACATCTGATAAAAGTATCAGGATTGGGTCAGCAAAAACCAAGTGAAAAAAACCTGTTTTAGGCCCTCTGAAAGTTGGGGGAGGAGAGCAGGTGACCCATGGAGGATTCGACCAATCAAGACTTAAGGGAACTAAGATATCTCATGTTTGGAAACCCTTTGCTAAATTGGACAGAGAGAGGAAAAAAGGACTTAGGGGATGAAGATGCAAGTTGATGTTGCCATAACTACCATCCAAGCAGCCTTGAACTAAAGGGATTTGAAAACAAGGACCTCTCCAGAATTTAAGCAGGGATTTCTGCTAAGAATGTTACAGGAAGGAATGGTTGAAATATATAAGACTGCTTGCCATCTGGGGGAGGGGGTTGGGGGAGGAAGGGAAAAAATCTGAATAGAAGTAAGTGCAAGGGATAATGTTGTAAAAAATTACCCATGCATATGTACTGTCAAAAAAATGTTATAATTATAAAAATAAAATAAAAAAAAAATCATAAAAAAAAATAAAAAAAAAAAAAAAAAAAAAAAGGAAGGAATGGTTGAAGTTACACTTTGGTTCTATTCTTAGCTTTTTCGGTTTGGGCACCCATCTCTCCAGAGCTGGATTCTTTCCTGTCAAGTAAGAGGATAGAACTCTGCTCCCTCCCTCTAGAGTCTGATAAAAGTCCTGAGTCTGACTCTTGGCTCTGAGTCTGTGGGACTTTGAGCAAATCAACTTTCATGTCCTGAGGCTCAGTTTCTTTACCTCTAAACAAGAGATTGGACTAAATGATCTTTCCAGTTCCTTCCAATTCTAAACAATTCAAAGACCCATCCTTCATTATCTGACTTTAGGAAAACATCATCCTCAGTTCCCAATAATCCTCTAAAGGTATTTATCAAGAAGCCTCTTTAATCCAAAAGAGAATGGCTTTCTTCCCTTCTCCAAGCTGTGATCCTTCAGACTAGGGGTTCAGGGCTTTTAGCCCTGGATGCTCACTTCCTGGGGCAAAAACCTTAAGGTCTCCCAGTTCACTGAAGATCCTGAATTTGATCATTCTTACCTTCATCCAACAAGTATTTATTGACTATCTATTACAAACCAGGTAATTAATATTGTCCCCTCCATCTCTATTTCCTAATTTGCAGTTAGACTAGATCCTATTTTCCATATTAAAATTGAAAAGTTTATCTGAAATGGGCCTTTCTGCAGCTTGTTTCTAAGTCAGAGTTCATGCATTCTCCCTGCCCCCTTTATTTTCTCCTCTTAATAATATAGTGTTCTAATTGCTTCCCTCCCTAATAAAACTCTTGAGAAAAGGCTTTACTACTTAGTTATATATACCTTAATGAATCAATAAATCAACAGGCACATTCATTAAATAAGCACTTACTATGCACCAGGCACCATGTTAAGTCCTGGAGCTATTCCCATCTTCCAGATCAGTTTAACAATTCCACTATAATGTGCACAATTACTAGATGTGTGGACAACCTGTAAATAAATACAAGGTACACACAAAGATGGGAGTTGGAGAGGAACAGTGTATGAGAAATGGTAATATGGCTAACTTGGAGTTTGCATGGAGGGCAATTATAATAAAGTAATGTGCTTCTTGATTTCATAGAACAGTAGAATATCAGATATGGAAAAGAAATAAAAGATTATAGAGCCAAACCTCTAAATTTGACACCCTAAAGAGAGTGAACAATGGATTTACCCAGGATTATGCAATGATTTAAGTCCAGACTAGAATAAGCCTCTTGACTTCCAGAGGACTAGCTTCTAGATGTACAAGGCAGGCAGACACCCAGAGCACAGCACAAAAGAGAATACGCACGTGGCGAAGAGCACTTTTAAATGTGACTTTTAATAAAAGCATATTATTTTTAATGCCTGAAAATTCCTCTCTCCAGGGCTCATATTTATTTTGTGCTAGGTACAGTGGTGTGTTAATTGTGCAGGCTCAAAGCGTCTGTTGGTGGCAGATTGGGGGGAGGACAATAATGCAGGGGGGTACCATTTTCAAACCTTGTCCAAATTTACAGATTCATTGTCCCAGGTCTGTCCGATTAGCTAGAGGCCAGGGGAATTTGCATAATCAGCTCAATTTCTGCTTGTCTTCTACTAAAGAGATTTCATGCCCTGCCAGCAATGAGAAGAGAGTAGATGTCCTTCTCCTTCCCAGGGGTCCTCCAAACTGAGGGGTAGGATGTCTAGTAGGGACACCTACTGCCAATTTGGGAGCTGATTGTGAGGGGTATCTGTCTCTAATCCTAGGAAAGAGTTGCAAACATGACCCTATGCCTGAAATTATAGTTAGGCAAATGACCCACTCACAAAAGAATCTTTGAAATCTCCCATTGCCTGGCCTGGGATTTTTGGAGCATAAAATAGAAACACCTCTGTTTTTGCTCTCAGTCACCTCAATCTTTGATATGTGCTATCTGCCCCTTCACTCAGTTATTTACTCCTCCATTCACAAGATCATTGATTCAGAATTGCAAGAGATAGTAGAAGTCTTTGAATCTGGCATTACAGATGAGAGAATGGAAGTGCAGGTTAAGTGACTTTTCTCGGGATCACATAGATAGAAAGTGTTCCAAGTCCAGTGCCCACACTCAATTCCCCCAGTATTTGCTCTCACTCTGACATTTACCCCAATTTACTTTTTTATGTCCCTTGTTTTATTTCCCCCTGCATTCCGATATTTACCCGATTCTGTATTACCCAGTTTATACTCTTACTTACATTCATGTTCTAGCATTTACTCATACTTCATACTCTTTGCTCACATTCAAATATTTTGCTCTGGGGCATTTTAAAATCTAACTTTAGGACATTTACTGCCTTTTTTCTCATATTTGACCCCATTCCCCAATATTTGACATGATTACCCTGCATTTAAACCTCTGCTCCCCAATTCCTTAGTATTTGTCCTAATTTTATTTGTTCATATTTTCTGGTTCTTTCCCTTGGTATTTATTTGCCTCCATCCCTGATTTTCCATTTCCTTCTCCCCCACAACGGGAGAACGTCCCAGAGATACGCTGCCCATAGGAAGAGCTACATTCAGACCATCCTTTCTCCTTCCCCGTCTCCCTCACCATGCCCCATGTTGCCCTCTTATCCCTGATGGGTATCCCTTAATGAGGAGCATCTTTTCTTAGTTATAGCCTCTTGATCAACGGAGTGTTCCATGATCTGAAGTGGAAGTCCTCCAGGAAAAAAGGGCCAGAGCCTAGGGCCTCGTCCTCTGTCCGACTGGGTGGATTCTCTGGCTCTGGAGAGGTAAAAGGCTCAGGGACCACCTCCGCTCTCTCCCCCACCCCCAACCACAATCTTGAATGCCATCCTCTCCCTCTGTCCCCACCCCCCAGCTATGAGTCATTTGGCATGCTGTGTGGGTTATTACTTTGTGTTTGAAATCTCCATGGCAACCAGCTGGCAATCAAGGGTAATTGTGCTGGTCGCCTGGGCAACAAGGGCAAATCCCAGAGAAGAAGCAACTCCATGGGCCCTGAAGGTCCCGGACAGCTGTCCTTTAGAGGGGAAGAAGACAGATTTACATGGCTTTGTGGTCCCAGATCGGGAACCGTAGGGGAAGCTCAGCCTGCCTAGGAGTGTGGGGGAAGGAGGAAGGCACTCCGTTTGTTGGTGGGAGCCCGTTTTTTCCTCATATCTGGTGGGATGGAAGGATTCTTGGCTCTGGGGGGATAGGACGGAGTAGAATGGGAAGACTGTGCACACAATAGGGAAAGGAGGAGGAGACGCTGTGCTCAGCATGGTTGTGGCAAGGCCATGGTCTTGTCTCTTGAAGCCCCCCCCCATCCTGCCCCAGCCAGAATCCTATGACCCCAACAGACACCACAGACCCAGAGTCCTCTCTGACTCCCAGAGTGACTTTATGCTCCCATGACCATCACAGGTGGTACTTATAGATGGCCCACGGGCCCTCTTCCTGGTATTCCCCGCGGCTCAACCACAGAGTCTGGAAGGAATCGAGGGAAGCCATGATGGAGCCTCCGAGCCACGCAGCAATGGCTCGGTGAGGCAAGGATAAGACTGTGGCTGTGGGCCCCAGATCCCGCTGGACCCTCTCCGAGAAGCCGTTCAGCAGAGTGGTCCCGCCTTCCAGGACCACGTTGGCCAAGAGTCGCTCCTGCAAGTGCGGCTCCAGTTGGCTGATGCTGATCTGGGCCAGCTGGGGTAGACTGGGCTGATCGAGGCCCAGGATGTCAGGCTTAAACAGGATCTCGGGGCAGCGGAACCGCTCAGCCCCAAGGGAGAGGACGTGCTTGTCCGGGAGGACAAAGTCAAGCCGATACTTGCCCTCTACCTGGCAGAGTTCAGAGACCATGTCCAGGGTCACGTAGCAGCAGGTCTCCTTCATGTGGGTCAGCACGTCGGCCTTGGGGGGTGGCTGCCCGCCGGCCAGAAGCAGCTGGGAGAGGTATTCAGAGAGGTCTTTCCCGGCCACGTCCAGCCGGGAGATGTTCAGCCGCTCCAGCTCGCCCGTGATGATGGGAGCCACGTAGGAAGTGCCGTGCCCGCTGCCCATGACCAGGCCCGTGGTGCGGCCGTACGCGTAGAGGGTGAGTAGCGCCTGATGGACTGTTTGCATGGCGGGCACCCCAAAGCATTCAAACAGGAGCTCAACTACCTTCTCACGGTTGGTACAGGGAGAGACGGGTGAATCGGCCACCAGCACAGCCAGCTCCTCCGGATCCACACACAGTTTGCTGTAGAAGATGTGGTTCCAGAGGACTTCCAGGGCGTCCCAGTCAGAAACCACGCCGCGAATCAGCGTGGAGCAGGCCGCCTCCGTGTCCTCGGTGATGTAGTAAGGGGTGCTGTCGCCCTGGGGGCTCCGGTGGATCCCCACCCGGGTGGGCACTACGGCGCGGGTACGATCCTCCCCAGCCAGACCACACTTGCTGAAGCCTGTCCCTGTGTCTATCACCACGGCCGCCAGGCTCTTGTAGAGGTCCGTCGGGTGGCAGGAGGTCATTTGGGAAGGGGGCCGCTCCTGGAAGTCAGCGTTCGAGACCAGCTCATAACAGGGTCCTCGGAATAACCCAAAGGGGTTGATCACTGTACGGTTTTCACTTGGCTCAGTGAGGGAGTATTTGGTATAATTGGAACCTTTGTCCACCATGGCCATGGGCAACGTCTTATAAATGACACTAGGGCAGGAGGGGCAGATGGATGAGGTCCTGTCGGAGGACTTTCTGTAGCTGGCGCAGCTGGCTGTGTCCTGGGAAGCCTTGGCGTTCGAGTTCTGGCTGGCCATCCCCTGACTCGCGCTGTCCTTTCCAGCACAGGTGTGGATGTCCGGTGAGAGGGACATCCTCAAGACAGAGTTACCTTTGTTTTGTATCGAGGGTTGGGCAGAGCCCATGCTGCTGGTCACTGAAGCTGTAGCTAGTTCCTTGTGGAAGAGGGAAGCATACTGGAGGGACTCAGCATTGTTTTTCCTGGGGACTTCAGCTGTATTAGAAACACCTCCTACCATACTGCCCCTGTAGGAATGGACAGTGCGCCCTTCCCCTCTGGTTGAGCCGTAGGAGGCTGGTTCCTCAGACTGGCTTCTGAGTGTAGCCCCCTTTCTGTGCTCCATAGTCACTGCCCTCCTAGAGGTGTCTGATGAGGAATGAGTTTGTGGGGCCCAGAAGGAGGATGTAGGGTTACCTTTGCCTGATGTTGCCCGGGGCCGGAAGGTTTCCTTCTGGTAAGTTAGAATATTTTGCCCAACAAAGTAGGATGGCTCCAGGGGTATAGGACTGCTAAGCAGTCCGATTTTTGTGGGCACAGGGATGACAGACTTGCCCCTCTCTTCCAGGTTTGCATTGCTGTTTCTTGTCACTGACTTGCCTGTGATTGTGATTTGCCTGTCTGTGACCTTAGATGTTGGAGAGGGACTAGGGCTGGTGGCCCAGGGTTGGACTTTGCTAGGAAGTTGAATCTGTTGGGGATCAATGGTCAGGGTGGTTGGAGAGCGGGGGCAGACCACATTATCTGGGACAAAAATGGGACGTGTTCCTAGAGTAAGACTTCTGAGGGCCTTCTTGCAATGAGCCTCCCCATGAAATTTAGGTCCCTCACACACAACTCCAAATTCAGCCTGATGAGTGCAAATGTCTACTATCATGCTCTCCTTGTTTGGCTGGTAAGAGCCCAGAGTATGGGGGACCTGAAACTTAGGGGGCTGCCTAGAGCAGAGCTCTTGGCCATCTATGCTGCACGCAGCCATTGCCTAATTAGACACTTTTTTAAAATCTCTGATGTAGATGATTTGGTTCTCGGGATTGGAGACTTATATGAATTCTTCATTAGTAGATATCATGCAAAGGTCTATGTCTTTGTTGTCCAGCCCAGTGGTGGGAATGATGGCAAAATAATTTTGGGGTTCAGATTTTGGGAGTTAGTGGAACTTGGATTTTTGAGGTTAGATTTCTTGTTAATTTTTGTCTCTACTAGAGAAAAACTTGTAGTTGGGACCAGAATGTATGGTAATCACTCTCCTCAGAGTGGTCTGGGGGATCTTTAGGGATAGGAATCCCCTACTTTGGACTCTGTCATGGGCAATGTCATGCACATCACTGATGACACTGTCATAGGCATTACCATGGATACTAATGACATTGCTGTGGGTACCATGGGCACCATCATGAGCAACATAGGTATTGTCACATTCGCCATCAAAATGGCAGCACCTTCTGATGCTGCCTGTCAGTCAGATCTGTTATTTTTATTGCTCTTTAACCAGTGGAAGAAAATTCGGTTTGTCCCAAGAATGATAATGCTTAAAAACCATAGGTTCCCAATCTGCATACTGGTCCCAGTTCTCACTCCTAGTTTGCCACCAGGAGTCAGAGGAGAAGTCTTTGATTTTCTGTATAGACTCCAGAATGGGCCCTGCAGACCTACAACTACAAGGGTCAGTGCCTGGAGCTGTGGCCATCTCAGCTGGGTATTGGAAGCTACTCTCCAGTTGACTGGGAATTTAAGGAGCAGGACATGCATCCTGGTGATGGGAAAGGCTTTCTTGATAGATTCCAAAACTCTTACAGGCTTCCCTATCTTACTTAAAAAAATATTTTGGGGTTTTTCCCCCAACTACATTTGCAATGGATATGACTCTTTGATCTACTGAAATCCCAGTGGCAAGACTCCCAAAACATCTTTCTCCCTTTCTCTTCTCCAACTTCCAAACCCCACCAAGAAAAATATGATAATGGTCTTTATTCTTATTATATTTTAAGATTTACTTTCTTCAGCAATTATCCTGTGAGAGAGGATATGAAAGCAAAGAGGAAAATGAAATGACTTTCTCATACACAAGCCTAAGAGCTGATTCTGAGCCCAAATACCAGTGAAGTGTGGCCAAGAGAATATGTTGAATAAGGGTCCTTTCACTAGCTGCTTACTGGGTGAGGGAGGGGCGCATGTAAATGATATTGTGAATTGTGGTTCTCTCCTTCATGACTTAAATCACTCAAGGAGATGGTGATACTAATATGGATCCTAAAAGAGAAAATCTGCTGTAGGAGAGGCAGATCTCCCCCCACCCTGTTCATTTCCCTCTATCTGCTATCTGACTTTGACCTAGATTCTTTTTTACCCCATAAAACTTAGTTATAACCTTTACTTTCTAAAAGACTGTTCTTCCTCTTTTCTAAAGAACAAACCAAGGTATGAGCCTTTGGTCTCAAGTATCTGGGGGCCTGACTTCCAACCCCTGGGGCCCATTTCTGGAGATTAAGGCCTTGGTTTATCCCTTGATGAATCTTTTCAAAGCTCCTTAAAAGAATGTACTATCTTTTGCCTCTTTTTGTGTACAGTGCCTGATTCATAGTAAGCACTTAGTAAGTGTTAATTGATTGATTGGTGTTCTCTCCAATATCAATCATAATTTCTATTTTCAGAGTTTGAAGAGATCTTAGTGAGCATCTAAAGCAACTCTTATTTTAGAAAGGTGGACACACATTAGAAATGGGAAGGGACTTTCCTAAAGATGCACAACTAGGGTCAGAGCTTATGACCAGAGTTCCTGACTTCTATCTATTCCCACGATTTTTCCAGGACTATGCCATTTTTGCCTCTAGCCCCATTGGAATCTAATTTCATCTAGTCCCCTCCAAAGATTGACCCCAAAATGCTAAAGTCACTCAAGGACTCATTAGTCTGAGATGCCAAAAAGAAGTCAAGATGGTTTAAGATCTTATGATCCTTTGCTGTGAATGATTTTGCTATTCTCTCTCATACAATGATCCAAGACTATTCTGAAGGATTTATGAGAAAAATGCTATCCATCTACAAAGAAAGAACTAATTGTGTGTGAATACAGATTGAAGCATACTTTTTTACTTTATGTTTCTTGAGGGTTTTTTTGGAGGGGGCAGAGATCTGGTTTTTTTCACAACATGACTTTTATGGAAATGTTTTGCATAACTTCACATGTGCCTTCTCAATGAAGGCTGGGGTGTGGAGGAAGGGAGAGAATCTGGAACTCCAAGTTTTAAAAGTTTTACATAAAACTGGGGAAAATAAAAATATTAAATTTTTTAAAAATAAATTATTAAAGACTTGCTTCTAAGCCCCTAAGCCCCAGCTGATATTGGCTCCCCATACCAGAGATAATTAAATGGTACTCTGGATCTGGTACTAACACAAGATTTAACTTGTTCTTTGATGGGGGTAAAGACTTCTTCTAAATGCCAGCGTTCTTTCCAAAGTGCTCCACTTCCTCATGTAATATGCAGACCCATAAATATTTGCTGAATTGAAGAACAGGAAAACAGAATTCTGATTTTCTCCACTGGCTTCTTCCCAAAGAGATCACCCTTCCACAAGGTTAACTTTTGGATAATGTGTAAACTTTGTCCTAAGCTGAAAAAGAGCTGTTTGCTGATTTAGGACTATCTTATGCACTTGTGCATATTATCTTGGGCTTGGTCTTCAAATGCAATTGGAGATATAGGAGAACAGAGACATTACCTGCATATTCAGGCTGAGTTCTTTGGAGAAACATAGGCATATCAAACGAACCAAGTGAACAGAAGAAGGAGGAAGGGAACAAGTATTGAGTGCCTACTATGTGCTAGGCACTGCCCTAAGTGCCCTATTATATAAAGTGTCTCATGTGATCTTCGCCACCTTGAGAGGTAGATGCTATTGTCCCCATTTTACAGTTGAAGAAATAGAGGTGGACAGAAGTTAATGACTTACTCAGGGTCACACAGCTAATAAGGGCCTGAGTCTGAATTTGAAGTCAGATTGGTCTTGGCTCCAGATCCATTATTCTATCCTGGACCAAGTTTTTGTACCAAGAACTAAAACAGAGAAGCAAAGGATTGGAGCCATGATGTAGAGCAGCCAACCTGGGCTTTGTGAGTTATGAGTACTATATATGGAAAGGCAAATCAACACTCTTATTGGCCCTGGGTCCTTTTGGGGGTGGTGGGAGAGGACACCTACCTAGCCAGACTTATAAGTCTAGAAGGTTGCAAATGTCCCTGAGAGCCAAGGAATCATTGAAAAGGACATTTAGGGACCAGGGAGTGGAGTTGTCATAACTATTTGTGGGCTTGGGTGCAAATGCTTTGTTGTTTATTTTTGTCATTTTAACCCAAACCCATTACATATTTGGTGTTTTGTTAGCCTGAATGCTTTCGGGAGGTCTGAGAGAAGCCAATGGATTGGATAGCCTTACCTCTTCTTGGAGCAATGTTAATTGATCAAAAACACAATCTGGAGAAGTAGGCTATTTACCCCTCAAAATCAGGGGTATGATAATTGAAGGAGTATGCACTTTTAAGAGTCTACTAAAATGAGTACCAGCCCTGAAGGAGAACTTGAGTTCAAATCTGGTCTCAGATTTAACACTTCCTATCTCTGTGATCCTGGGCAAGTCACTTGCCTCAGAAAAAAAGAGAAAAAAATCTAATAAAATGATGCACTTGGCTCTTTTCAACAATGAGGTGATTCAGGGCAATTCCAATAGACTTGTGATGGAGAGAGGCATCTGTACCCAGAGAGAAAGCTGTGAGACTTGAGTGTGGATCACAATATAGTATTTTCACCTTTTTTGTTGTTACTTGCCCTTTTTGATCTGATTTTTCTTGTGCAGCATGATAAATGTAGAAATATGTTTAGAAGAATTGTATATGTTTAACTTATATTGGACCACTTGCCGTCTAAGGGAGAAAGGTGAGGAGGGAGAACAGTTTGGAACAAAAGCTTTTGCAAGGATGAATGTTGAAAACTATTTTTGTACATATTTTGAAAAATAAAGCTATTTAAAAAGATTTACAGAATAAATCACAAATATCAATAACTTATCTATTAGAAATACTTCAATGAAGATATCATTGATGACTAAAAAAAGAGCCGACTAAAGTGTTCAATGATTCCAGCTGTCTGGGGAGAGTACAGAAAATGAGAGAGCCAGATAATATGATAGTGATGGGTCCAGTCTCATACTTTATAGTAAAATGGATGGACCATTATAGAGGTGAGCAGGAGAAAGGAGGGAATAAAGTATGAGGAGGAAAGTTATATTCTTGAGAATGTTGGTGGCAGACTTAACTGACACTACTGCACTACATCCTCAAATAAGTATCCTCTACTCTTAAGATGGGGCAGCTAGGAGATGCAGGGAACAGAGAGCATCAGGCTGGGAATCAGGAATCTCTTTCAAACATCTACTAGCTACATGAACCTGGGCAAGTCACTTAACCCTCTTTGACTCAGTTTCCTCATCTATGAAATGGCAAACCACTTCAGTATCTTTGCCAAGAAAACCTCAAATGGAGTCATGAAAAGTCAGGCATGATTGAAATAATTGAACAATAACAACAAAAGCTCACCTTGAGATGGGGCAAGAGAGCCAGTATAATCAGTTTACAAACCAGAGGCAGGTCAAGAACCATATGGGATCACATCATACCAAGCTTTCAAAAGCAAATGTTCCAGATGCCAAGAGGAGAATTTTTTATATATATATATATATTTTTTTTTTTTAAATTTAATAGCTTTTTATTTTTTTAAATACATGTATAGTTTTCAACATTCACCTTTGCATAACCTTGTATTCTAAATTTTTCTCTCTCCCTTCCTTTTACTCCTTTTCATAGACAGCAAGCAATACAATATAGGTTGTGCAATTCTTTTAAACATATTTCCATATTTTTCATGCTGCACAAGAAAAATCAGATCAAAAGATGAAAGAAAAAAGGAGGAAAAACCTAGCAAACAACAAAATAAAAATCCTATGCTTTGATCCACCTTCAGTCTTCATTGTTCTCTCTCTGGATGTGAATGGCTCTTTCCATCATCAGTCTACTGGAATTGTCTTAAATTACCTTATTGTTGAAAAGAGCCAAATCTATCACAGTTGATCCTCACATAATCTTCTTGTTGTATACAATGTTCTCTTAGTTCTACTCACTTTACTTAGTATAAGTTCATGCAAATATTTACAGGCTTTTCTGAAATCAACCTCATCATTTTTTATAGAACAATAAGATACAATTACATTTATATACCATAATTTATTCAGCCATTCCCCAATTAATAGGTAAGCGCTCAATTTCCACTTCCTTGCTACCACACGTGGGTTCTTTTCCCTAATTTATAATCCTAGAGCTACATTTTTACAAAATCTTGTGTCTCCATGACAATTGATGCAACATCATGACTCTATATCTATACTGATGGACCCAATATCTGCCATTCTCATAAGTTCATCAAATAGATTATTTATTCCAACAGAATTCATATGTATATGTATGAAATCTTTGATTGGTATGTATATTGGAATGCATAGGGTTCATCATTCTAGGAATGATGGGTTCTAACATGTAAAAGTATAATTATAACTATACAGTTGAAAGCATGACTAAAACTCCTCCACTGGTCCTGACTCCAAAATGAAAAATTTTTATTTGTATTATTCTATTTTCTCCAGGACCCAGATCATTCAGTCATATCTATAGTCACTATCTAGGAATCATTAGGAAAATAATTTCATCTGCTCCCATCCCTCATGGCACTTATTCACTAGCCATATAGCCCACAGATTAGTTTACTGGGAGCACTTGCTAGGATCCCAATATCTTAGGCTGTCCCCTATTATTGGATTAATGGCCATCAAAGTCCAGGGGTATATACCTTTCTCAGAATGGTCAGAACCATCAGTAAACCAGGAAAAACAGTATTCCCCAAGACTTAAGTCCTTGTAGGTAGGGATCAGCTGGGTCAGTAGAATAGGCAGAGTGCTGAGGTTGGAACAGAAAGTCAGTCTCTGGCAATCTGCTCATGAAGGGCAACTAACACCTAAGGGGTCCATGTGATCATGATTTTGGATGTACCAAGATTTAATATTTAATTCTATTTAAAATTTAATTTCTATTTAATAATGGAAGCTCCCTGTACCACACCAATCTTGGTAGAGGGACCATCTTGCAAGATCAACTCCTTGTGGGAAATTGGGTGAAGGATAATTGTATCCTGCATCATCAGAGCAACTAGGGCACAACAATGGACAAATAACTATTTTTTTCAAAAGTAGGAAGTGGCCACTTATAACTGCAAAATCTTAAAAGTCACTTAATTTATCCACCTCTTGATAGCTACTGAAGGCTTCCCTTACCCGAGTCTTTATAGAACCCTCAAGGACAATAGTCCTGTGTGATGATCATAGGGACCCTGGGAGGGAAAGAGACTTCTGGATAGCTCACATTAGTTTTCCCAAAGTTATATAAGCTGTTCCAGGTCTCATTCCAAAGAGGCAGGTGTAGGAGTGACTAGTTAAATGGAAACTATCAAAATACCCTAGGGAAGAAAGTGAAGCCAAAACTTAAGGGGTTGAAGCCTCAGGGAGAAAAGGAAGCCAAATCAATGAACCCCTCAAAAAAGGTTTTCCCCATTCCTTTTAAAGGAAACCAGAGAAGCTTACATAAAATAGGTGCTCTGGCTCCCATGGGTTCAGCAATCTTCTCAACTTAAATATCTTGCCTTTTTTTCTCAGACTCTCTCACTGAGCTCCTGTCCTGGATTTCTAGCCTACTGGACATCTCCATTTGGATGTATCACCTGCCTTTCAAACTCAAAACATTAAAACAGAACTCATTATCTTTCCCTCTAAAACCACCTCTCCTACTTCCCCTACATCTGTCAAAGGTACTATTAGCATTCTTTCATTTATCCGAATTCTCAACTTAGAAGTCATTTTCAATCTTCACTCCCTCTTTACCTGCCATATTCAATTGGTTACCAATTCTCATCATTTCCACCTATTTAACATCTCTCCCATCTGACCCTTTTTTCACATCATAAATACCCTAGAATCTTCTTTCCCCTTTGCCTGGATAACTGAAATAATCTCCCAATAGTTTCTTTAAAAAACTTGTTTCTCCATCCTTTCCATCCTTTCTACATATGAATGCTAATCTGATATCTATAAAACTCAAATCTGACCTCCCTAATTCAAGAAGCTTCAATGGCTCCCTATTCTTCTTATGATAAAATACAAACTTGGGGCAGAGACTCTCTCATTTTTGTGTGTATGTGTGTGTGTATTTATAGAGTTTAGTCTTGCATATAATAAGCAATAAATATTTTTTATTGATAGAGAAGGAATTTGAGGGCCTTTTTCATAAGGAGGAAGCGGACAGGGCCCTAAGCATACTGCTTCTTACTTCCTAGCCCCTACTCCTTCCCCAAGGTCTACCTACCATGAATTATTCTCAAGACCCCCTCCCTTTCTCCCACTAGTGGGTTCCTCCTGAACCTTCCACTTGGTATAAGATCCCAAGCTGGCCTGCCTTCATTTCCCTCCTAGTCCTATTTTCAATTTCCTTTGAATTTCAGAACCAGGCCTCGGCCATAACTGACTCTCCCCAGACCACCTCTTTTTAAGCATCCTTTTGTGTGCTGTCTTCTCTAACTAGAATGTGAGCTTCTTGAAGGCAGGCTTTGTATCTCTAGTGTTTAGCACATTGTCTGGCACTCTAATGCTTCTTTCTTTCCTAAGGATCTTCAGTTACTGATTAAGGGAATGGGAGAGGGAGGGTCCCTTTTATATTCTGATATTGACTCTGATAGTTCTCAATTGTATGACCACCAAGGAAATTGTATAAACTTTAGTCTTCTCATTCTCACAGAGGCCTAAAATTTTTATTGCTTCTTCCCAGAGCTGTTGTGAAGAGAGTGCTATAAATGTCAAACTATAAAAGAAATAGGTGGTGCTACATCTACATGGGGCAGTGGGTACTGTGAGAGATAGAAAATCCTATCCAAAAATGACTTTTCAGAGACCTCTCGAAGTAAAAAGCAGAAAAGTTGTTTATTTAACAAATTCTCATGAGAACGAGCAATTCCACCGTGAGGAGGGAAAGAAAGAAAGCTCACGGTAGAAGGGCTAAAGAACTAGGAGAAGATATACAGTTTTTATAGGTTTAATTGCAAAAGGATTATCTCATGAGTTTAGGGAACATTAAGAGATAGGTGCCCCCCCTTCCCCACCAGCTAATTGAATGTCATCATATATCTCAAAAACTAAACAATTAGTAGCCTAAATATTGATAGCCTGGGCAGACATAAATGTCATAAAAAAATCTAAGCAATTAGTAGACTAAACATTGAACATACCTATGCAGGTCACAGGGACCTAGAGAAGATAGAATACAGAAAAGGGATTTAACATTGCTGTAAGTTCTTCACCATATCCTTACTTCATACTTGCTCCACACAGTACTGACTTGGAGTCAGAGATCCAGATTTCAAATATCAATTTTTACTCCACATACAAGCCACTTAACCTTTCTGAGCCTCATTTTCCCCATTTGTAACATGAGGGTTTGAACTAGAGGCTCTTTAAAGCCCATTCCAGCTTTAAACCCCCTAGTCTTTTCCTTCTTTTTCCAGGGCCCTTCTCTTCTCCCTGGACTCAGTATTTCTATCTTGGAAACAGAGTGGTTGTTGTTTCTATTTTTTTTTTTTTTTGTTTCCCAAAGCCAAGTCCTGTTGGTCTCCAAAGTGGTATTTACATGAAGGCTAAAAATAGCAACTCTTCATCCCAACGTCCAGGGTGTACTGCTAAGGGAATCAGGGGAGTAAGACCAGTAGCAGAAGAGATGCTGAATTTGCATCTCCATAATTGGAGCAATTTAGCTAATCCCTGATTCAGCCTCCTCTCCTCTCTTCCTCTTTAGCCTGGTCCTTCCTGTCTCTCTAGCTTCTTGCTGTATTTTTTCTTTAAGTAAAAAACTGGGACAGTTCAGGACTCTGTGTTGTATCTGTTTAAAGGCCTAGCGCAGAGAAACAAAGATAGGATTAGATGCCTACTTCTTCCTTACCCAGCCAACCCTATCTGCCACCTGTCTGCTTGAGTTGTGCCCAGCCATCTCCCTGTTCATCCTTTTCCCTTTGTTTTGCAAGTCCATCTCCCAGACAACACCTTGTTTTCCAGGGTCCTCATCACCAACTTACTTCATTGCCTTATCCCTATCTATTTGATCCCTGTCTCTAGTTCCCCTGTCCATCAGCCCCTTACTGCCTGCTATATTCTTATCTACCAGTCCCATGTGCTACCTGGCTAGCAGTTCCCTGACCACTGGTTCCTTTCCCAAAAGACCGACCTCTGTCAGACTCACCAGACCTCATTCTGCCAGTTTTTTGTGCCTATAAAATTTCTCCTTGCCAGTCTTCTTACCCATCCTTGGCTATGGTCCCTTACTCACCAGCTTCTCTATCTTCAGGGTATCTTTCTAACTAGCCCCCACATCTGGGCTCACAAGCAATAGAACACAAAATGGTAAGACCAATGGTCTAGGATTAGGTCATCACTGGGAGCTTGCTACCCAATTTTCTAGTTTATATTTCCCAGATGTATAGTGATCTATACATTTTAGGGCTAAAAGGAAATGAATTTTCCACTAGAATAAGCTTCCCCTTAGCCACCTCCCTCAGTCTATAATGTCTTTGTGTCTGATCTCCAAAGAAGGACCTGGGACTGTGTGTCTGTCCCTGGGCAGAAACTTTGTGAACAGATTTCAGCAACCTCATCAGCATATGAAAAAAGCATCTTTTAAGCATAAGAGAAAGTCATACATCTACAGACATGGAAAGTTGGAGGGACTGACACAGATTGAGTTAACTCCTGCCTAATGGAGTCCAGTTCATTCCTACTCTCCCTATCTGTATTACCAAAGTGGTAGCCCTGAAAGCAGAGCTTGGAAAACAGTGCCTGTGTGTCTAGCCAAAATTAGATCCCTTTGAATATAGTCCGCCGTAAGCACTGGTTTTAGATTCAGACAACCTGGAATCAGATTAAGATAACTTTTAACATTAGGGAAGGAGTAAAATATGATCTCCATTTTACAGAAAAAGAACTGGAGAAGTGAAGTGATTGCCAGTGGTCTCATAATAACAAGTATTGAAGCAAAAATTTGACTTCAGATTTCCTGACCCCATGTCTAACCTACAAGGGTCTTTATAAAGAATTATCAATGCATCATTTCTTAAGAAGCGTGAGTATCACCAAATATTCACCCAAAGCACTGGCTTTTGTGAGCCTTTGTCTTACCCTTCCCTTTCTATTATTCAATTTGATACACATTAAGTGCCTACCATGTGTTAGACATTGCACTAATAACTGAGGATACAAAAAGAGGCAAAAGACAGAACTTGCCCTCAAGGAGCTTACAATTTAATTGGATGAGACAACATACAAATAAACATATACAAAGCAAGCTGTATACAGGATAAATAAAAGGGGGAAAGCACTGGAATTGAGAGGTTCAGGAAGTCTTCCTGTGGAAGATATTTCAATCCTATTGGGGTGGATGTTGAAGGAGAGCCTAAAAGTCATGACCTGGGACATTAAAAAAGCACCAAAGTCTGGGCCAGACTTTCAAAATAAGTGAGAGTGGATTAAAAGCTGTATCTAAAGTCAAGATCACCCGAATTTAAATCTAGCTTCAGACAGTTACTAGCTGGGTAACCCTGATTGGTTGGTATTTATACTTTATTCTCTAAGAGGACCATGACTTCAGGAAGGTGATGCCATGACTTGCAAGTGAATTGGATTTAATCGAGGGAGAACCATGGGAAGTCACCAACCTTACTCTTTCCTCCAGTGGCAAGATATCGGTCAGGATGACTGGAGATGGGCCTGGATGCAGTAGGAGACTTTGGTCTTTTTAAGCTAAGTTCTTTCCCAGATCTGAGTTTGAGTGGGGCTGTACCCATTCAGTGATTAAAGCTAAATAAAAAATGAGGCAAAGAATGGATTCTCTTATCTAGTAAAACAAAATCTATTTGGAAGGAAGTAGAAGACCCTCAAAGTTTCTAACCAAAACAGAAACAATTGCTCTTTTCATCAGTTCTATTGTTTGGCTTACCCTGAATAAGTCACTTAACTGCCTCCTTTTCCTTGACTTGTACAAGCACCTAACTCCTAGGATGGTTGAAAACCTTAAACTGTTATGTTATATTATCTAATACACTATCCCCTCCCTAACAAAGGCCTAGATCTTATTTCACTTGAGTTAGTTGGTTATTATAATGCATAATTGTTGTGTAGTGAGAGGTATATTGGGCTTAAGAGTCAGGAGACCTGCATTCAAATCCTGGCTCTGTAAATTACTTTTTGTATGATATTAGGCAATCCCTTCTCATCCCTGGACTTTAGCTGCCTTCTGTGTAAGAGGAGCAAGTTGGAGTAAACAAATTTTAAAGTCCCATTATCTTTGTATAAGCACAAAAAACACATGAATCTGTAAAATGGGTAGGATACTACATCCTATTAAGTGAAAAAGGACTTTGTAAACCGTGAGTAGCAGTTCAAAAATTACAAAAGCTTTCAGACTTTGAGGATATAAAGGGCAGGTAACAGTTAGGGATATGTGTCTACTTTCAGACTTTGAGTGGGTCATTCTAAATTTGTGAGGGGCAAAATGAAGGGTCATTTGTATATGAAAGGATCAGAATATTTGATTGAAGATTGACAGAGATGAAGGATTTGTCCATGATTAGAGAAAGCTTTGGTATGAGGATTTAAAAATGGGAGACCTGGTCCTGTGAGAGTTGAGGAAAAAATTCCAGCTATGGAGAAAGAACTCGCTGCTGAGAATTTGTTTTTCACTTTTTCCCTTGTGCCTCTTGAATGGTCTAACAAGGGGAGTGGATCTTTTCTCTTCTCTCTGAAACCATGATATTGCCAGATTTTGAAGCAGAAGTATATGGCTACATTCAGGAGAGAAAATCCAGTTGTGAAGTTCTGTTAAATGTAGGTGTATAGTGAGAATAACATAGGATAAGCAGCTCCATTTTGTGACTAAGTACTTGTTATGTAAGTTATTTTTTCTGTATCAAGATAAGCTGTATAGTTTGGCAGTGATATCTGTCCACCAAAATTGGCAAATAATTCCTTGTGGCATGTGCCCCTCCCAAATTTTATAAACCACAGATAAATACCTGCTAATGATGTTAATTTTTATTGAGGAGTTCCATTTGTCATAAGCTTAACTAAGAGTCACCAATCAGAACTTAGATGTAATTTGTTAATGCCCTTAGCTCAAATATAAAGATCCATAGGAGGCCTAAGACATCAACCTACTTCTGTGTCCTGATAAACCCCTATTTTCCCTGAACTTAGAAATGCGAGCATGAGAGCAGCTGTGATTGACAGAGCCTTGTCATATTTCCTCTGTCTAGGAAGATTTTTGGAACCTTGTCATAAGCACCAGTTTAAGAAATGCTTACTAGGACCTTTAGAAATCAAGTTAGTGGTTTGTCCCCACAGGAACAAAACCTGATCTGATGTTTGCATCATGGAAAAGTCGATACGGTTTCATTGCATGCATGGTTGACTGTGAGTCTTACTAATGTACTGTCTGCCCTAATAAGCATACCTAATGGTAAACTGGTTTTATGCAAGCACCATATATCACAAGTTGGCAAGAGGAGTCCAACGACTATAACTATAATCTCTCTCAGGAGTTGTCAGACCCCAGAGTCTGTGGGGTAGGATGGTATGGGTTCTGGTTATTTAAGAGAACATAGCTGGAGTCCTCGTCCAGAATTTTAGCTGAATCTGAAGCTAAAGATTGGCTGTGATCCAGCATTGATGCCATGCAGATATCTAGTGATTCACCCAGCATAGGGGTCATACCTTCTGCAAGGAGCAACTGGAAAATACCAAGAGAACACATGGGAACATTAGTGCTGTAAATTGCCTGGGCCACACAGGTTTCCAAAATGCACTTCACCATTTGTGGACTCCTTGGACATCCACTTTCTACACTAACACTGGGTATATTTGCAGGACATCACACCATGGGTTTATGGGGGAGGTATTTTGTTGCTATTTTCTATTAAAAATGGAAATAATATTTTATTAATTAAATTAATAATAAAAATAATGGAAAATCATCACTAATACTGTTAACTGTTATCTTATTCTTCTCCTGTTTTAAGTCATTCATAAAATGTCTTTGTCTTGAGCTGTGTCCTCTGACTGCAAAATGAAATGCATTGATGAGAGGTTGAGAGTTAAGAGAGCAGAATTAGGATATTGGAACCTGGGGTATTTTACCCCAGGAAACCCAATCTGTAAGTGGCTGGTTGGGGAGAGTGCCAAAACCGAAAGGCTATAATAAACATCTCTGCTTCTGTAAATAAATACACGTGTCTCGGCCTTTTGTTCGGTTCTTTATTGACATTTTGTTGGTTGAGTTCGTGTAGATGTCACACATGGCCAGCCTTTTGGCTCCACTCTTTGATCTTAGAGGGTTTGTGACTCCCAGAAGCTATAGCATGGGTAAAGATGATAAAACCATTTTGGCAGATGGGCTAAACCAAGCTGAGAGTAACTGATAGTCCTCAAAGCCATTGGTGAGTAGGAGGATGTGATCCCCAAACATGTGAAGGCTTCTCCTGACAGAGTGGGTGATGGGAACAATTTGTCCTAATGGCCACAAAGCTAGAGCTTGGTTGGATGAAGAAGATGCTGAGGTTGTCCACTGCATCCTAGGCCATTGCCAGTCTTGCCCCCAGAGATGACTCTGGAAGAGACAATGAGGTTGATGACTTGGTATAATTCTGCCTCACCAATCCAATTCACATACAAATCAAATCATCACTTTGTGATGTCATAAATCCTCTGAAAACAAAGAGATTTTGGGTGGGGGGAAGGGAGGGAGAAGAAATTGGAACTCGAGGTTTTGCAAGGGTGAATTTTGAAAATTATCTTTGCATGTAATTTGAAAATAAAAATCTGCTGTTTAAAAAAAACAGAGATTTTGTAGATTCCATCTGGAGGTAAGATAAATAAGTTACTTTTGGAAAGTCCAATAATATATTACTATTTTTCAGCCTTAATTATTAATTTATCTCTGAAAAGTGGTAGATTCTAGAAATATTCCTTAAGCTTTTACCTGTTTAGTATGTAATCTAAGAATAGTCCCCTTCTTTTTAAAGATAAAGTATGATGCTTTCTATAGCTTCCTTGGAGTGATGGGTCCTTTGTTTCATTAATATTGTATGGATACTTTCTAAATCTGTAGTCTATTTTACTGTTTCAAAGTATGCATTATGGTAACGTTATCAATTGTTCTAAATGTAGTGGTCTCACTGTAGGATGCCAATAAATTTCTTGAAATATACAGTAACAGGGGCAGCTAAGTGGCAAAGTGGATAGAGCACCAGCCTTGAATTCAGGAGGACCCTAGTTCAAGTCTCGTCTCAGACACTTAACACTTCCTAGCTGTGTGACTCTGGGCAAGTCACTTAACCCCAGCCTCAAAAAAAAAAAAATATGCAGTAACAGTTTTCTCCTTGATAATTTTATGTTCAATCTGTCTTGCCTAGAGAAGATGAAGATATTTCTAATAATGATGATAATGAGAATAAAACAAGATAATAATATATAACATATATATATCTATATATCTATATATCTATATCTATATCTATATATATACATATATATATATATATATAAAACAAGTTACATAACAACAATAATGTTAAGGAATCCAAATTCATTGACTTAACACAGATCATGTAATGAAATATAGAAAATAATTGTCATTATTATTACTGTAACTGTTACCTAATCCTCATATTTTAAGAAATTAGATATGGATATAAATAGTCTGAGGATTATTTGCTATATTGTTACTCTCTTATATTTAATATTTCCTAGGTGATGGTTTAGTAGATAAATGACCATTGTAATTAAATAAGAATATTGAAATTCAAGCTCATCTCTTGTAGATTCCTTGAAAATATCTGAGAAAATTCCAATAGTAGACAACATGAGAGACCTTTTCTTCTTCCCTAATAACTTTAATTTCTTCTGCTAGGATGTCTATATTTCGAAAGTTTTTCCTTCTATGTTCTATAATTTAGAATTTTATGTAACTTTTGAGTTTTCATAAGAATATAGATTTGGAACTAGAAGAAACCATAGAAGTTGTAAAAGAGACAGCTAAACCTTGGACAAGTTATATGATTTGCCAAGGATCACAAGCTTAAAGTATCTGAGGTGGAATCTGAATTTAGGTCTTCTTTACTCAAAGTACAGTGATTCAGCCAATGTTACATCCAGGCCTGTCAGTGTCATCACTAGCTGGCCAGGATTTCAGGTTTCCTGCCAGGTCTAAGGGCAGGCTGGCACTTCCTAACTTTACCATTGCCCTCACCTTATATGACCAATGGGTTGGATTTTTAAAGGGTGGTTGTTGTTATTGCTGCTGCTGCCATTAATAGAATTAAATTGAAATGAGTGAACTAACAAGATGAAACCAAGCTCCAATAATTGACATTGCAATAACATTCCAGAGAGGACTTTTTGGATTGATCTGTGATTTGGTAAAAATTCTTCTTCCAGTTATTTTAGCCCATCTGGTTTCTTCTTGTTTGGCCCTAGCCTCCTAATGACTGAAAACTCATGCCAGGGCCAAAAAGTGAAGGAGGAAAGAAGCTGAGAGTTTGACCCCTAGGGCTTGAGAGAAAGGTGATCTGAGTAGAACCAAAAGGTAGGAAACAGGCTAAAACTTTAGCAAGCAGGCTTGATGGGAACATCTTGTAAATACATCCCCTAGTCCTAAAACAAACTATAGAGCCAGTTCAGTCCTTCCCATTTCGGCATACACAACTCAGAAACCCTAAGGTCAGAATGTTGTTATTTCAAATCAAGTATGATCTATTTTATCTGAGCCTGTGTTCAGAATCTCCCCAATTCTAAACTTTTTCTCCTGAGCCAAGTCAGGGGGTGCTCTTCTGTTTACTCAGACTAGAAGTTTCCTGAGAACAAGAAACAAATCTGTGCTTCTCAGACTCCCCAAAAGACTGAGAAGTCCTTGAGGACTCTCCTTTCAGAATATGAACTCTAAGGACAAATCTGACACACACTCTGCTCCTAGACTGTGTCCTCTCAAATCAGAATCTGGGGTTGATTCTTCGCTGTCTCCAGGGTTTTTTTTATTTTTTATTTTTTTCAGTTGTCCCCATAGTCTTTTGGTATTAAGGTTTGGGCATAGTAGTTTGCTCAGGGTAGATTTGATGATTTTTTAAAAAGTTTTTTAATGTTTTATTTAAGCTTTTAATTTTCAAAACATATGCATGGATAATTTTCATCACTCACCCTTGTAAAACCTTGTGTTCCAAATTTTTTCCCTCTCCTAGATTGCAAGTAATTTAATATATGTTAAACATGTGCAATTCTACTATACATATTTCCACAATTATTGTGCTGCATAAGAAATTAGATTTGATGATTTAAGCATGTGTTATGCCCCTTCACTCACCCTTTCCCCATCTGCCCCAGCCCTTCCTATCATTACATCAGAAATTTGTTACAGCTGCCATGAACATGCTTGCTTTACCCTTTTACAAAACAGGCTCTTAACCTGGATCAGGTCAGGGGATCTATGCACTTAAATGAGAAATTTAAAAAATTACACCTTGATTTTCACTAAATAAAGTTTGTATTTCCTTTGATTTTTAAAAAAATATAGTTCTGAGAAGGGGTCCCTAAGATTCCCCAGATTGCCAAAGGTGTAAATGACATTATCTTTGTGGACCTTGGTAGACAAAAATAGGATCATAGGGAGAGTCAGATTGAGGTTAGAGTTAATACCCACAAGGATCAGATTTGAATTTCCAGCTTAATCCAGAGTCCCCTCGGATCTCACTTCTGATGGAGAAAAGCAAAGGAGGCAGCTCCTGTCTGGTGCCAGGGTGGCCTCAGAAGGCCCATAGATAGACAGATTGCCTTCCCTTCCCCCCCACTTCAGTGACTTGGGAGAAGAGGGGTGGAGGGACCCTGGCTCAGGGACCTTTCCTCCAATCATCTTTGTTTACATTTTCTCCCCAATGAGCCCGAATTGCATTTCTATTTATGATTCAAGGGAGTTAAGGAGCCAGGACTGCGCAAGCCCTGCCCGTTCCCATGGTAACTTCAGATTTTTTTCACCCCCCCCAACACACACACACACACACACACACACACAGCAAACCAACTTCCTCAGCTCAATTCGGCTTTGGGGTGACTGAGAGATTAAGAGGAAGGCAGGCAGAAAGGACAGTCTCGGTCCATGCCCACCAAGCTGCAGGGAGAACAAGATCCCATTATTGCTAGGATAATCCCAGAGATACAGAATCAAGGATGAAAATAATCTCAAAGACCACCTAGTCCAATCCCTCAGTTTACAGATGGGGAAACTAAGGCACAGAAAGAAGAAGTGCAGATTGCCCAAGTCACCTAGCTAATAAGAATTGTCAGGAGTCTA